>NW_006431915.1:3545607-3555410 GCF_000325575.1 Pteropus alecto
TTTGAATTTTTGTATAATTGACTCTGTGCTTCCCTTCCTCTTTTCTCCTCATATAAAATAGTTTTTAGCTGAATGTCTTCACCTCCCCCAAAGATTACAGGTTCCTTCAAAGCAGGATCTTTGTCTGATCCACTAGGTACTAAGAGCTCAGTAAATTATTTATTTGATCTAAGAATACAGAAAATAGAATTTAAAAATATACTGTTATTACAGATATATGTACATATATACCTATGTAATTAGATTATGGATGCAACTAAGACTGATAGTCAATTTTTAGAACTTTTAAAGCAATTAATCATTGTTCCCAATCTTTTTAACACACAATATCTTCCCATTACAGACTTTGCAGCAACATTTCTCCCCAATTTGGAAAATAATTCATGGCATAATTTTAAAAATACTATTTTAAATTAGGTTTCTATTAAAATATGTCTTTGGATAACTATTATAAAAGTAGGTCTGAGGATCACAGATCTTGGTCAAGTAAAACAATGCTTACATGTATGAACATATTTATTGTAGGCTGAATTTATTTCCTAAGGCTGCCATACCGAAGTATCACATACAGCAGTTCAAAACAACAGACATTTATTCTTTCACAGTTCTGGAGGCTCAAAGTCTGAAATCAAGGTGTTGATAGGGCATGCTTCTCACACTATCACACTATCACTATTAGGCCTTACGATCCCAATATGTTAATTTTGGGGAGACACAAACATTTAGACCATAGCAGTGTTCCTAAGTCATTTTCCCCCTTTGGTTGCGTGATGTGGTTATAGCAATAGTTTTCCTAATATGGAACTATTATTATATTACTTTCAAAAATCCAACCTGGATATGATGTAGACCTCCTTTAATATTCTGCTAAATTTATTTTACTAATTTTTCATAGAGGATTTTTTAAAGTTCTTTTATATAGGAGATGGATCTGAATGTTTTGGTTTCTACTGTTTTTGTTAGGATTTCAGTATTGCAATTATGCTAGTTTATAATCATAACACATTTTATAGACTTTATTAAAAGTTTGAAATCACATAATATGTTTAGAACAGAAGCCTTTTTTACGTCAAATAATTTGGCAATATTTTTCATTTCCTCTCTGGTTAATGATCTATTTTCCCACTTCTCCTTGAGTTCATTTTTTTCTAATTATTGTTTTTTTTTCCCTCTACTTCTACTGTATGTTGTGTTGCTGTTATAATTCTTGCTTTCATTTTAATTGTATTTTCCTGCTATATCCTTTTGTTTTTATCATTCTGCATTATTTGGTTTAGGTGTGGCTCTTTAAATACCATATATTTTATGGAGCAAGATCCATCTGAAAGTCTTTGTTTCTTAAGAGGGGATTTTGGCCTCTTTATGTTTATTCTTATAAAATATTTTCGTTTTCCTTTGGCCATTTTTTAAGTTTATGATTTTAATGTTTATTTGTTTTGTTAAAATCTGTCAATATATAGGTTATGTTTCCTTTAGTTATATTTTTCCCCTGGTGATTAGGCAGGTAGAGGGGAGACTACATATCCTGGATCCTGATGGCTGAGTAATTGGATTGAGTCAGCCCTGGTCTGGGAACTCAGCACTTACAGGCTTTTTGACAAATAATAATACCAAAACTTAGTAAGGCTAACTGATTAGTCTGAAGTTCTATAACTAATTAGCGATAGGATTGATACCAAAACCTAGTGTTCTCAGCTTCAGGACAAAGCTTTCTACTGCTGCGACTTGAGTGAACTTTTGCCCTATTTTGGACAAGTAAGACTTTCAGTCTTCAATAATTCCTACTCCAAATGTTCACACTTCTTTCTCATGGAAGAAACATTTTTCTCACCATATCCACGTTTTCTACTATCTTAACAAGGCACAGAAGGCTGTACACCCACAGAGGAATGAAAAACTAATATACTAGTTGGAGTTGGAACCCAGCAAATTATCAGTAAGTCATCATATTTTCAAATTTTCTTTCATTTCAACTTAATACAGAATTGGTAAAAGAAATTTAGGCATGGTTTTGGATATTAAGGAGTTCACTCTTCATTCAAGGAGGCAAAGCATGAATAAGTAACTATACTACATGGCAGATTCTAATGGACATTGCAATTTGGAAACCTCTTTGACATAATAAATATGACATTCAGTAAGGTTTACATGTAATTCCCCATCATGAGCATTATAATTTGAAAACCATCTTTGACGTAATAAAGATGGCACTTAGTGAGGTTTACATGTAATTCTCTCTCATGAGCGTTATAATTTAAAAACCATCTTTGACGTAATAAAAATGGCACTCAGTGAGGTTTACATGTAATTCTCTCTCATCATTTCTCTTTGAAGAAAATGAGTAAGTGTTGCAAAATACTTTTAATAGATATTAATTTATTCATCAGTCTTTTTATGGGGTTGAGTTGGTATTTTCATTGAAACAGAACACACACCTCCATATAAAAGCATGCATACAGACACATATGTAAAATTTAAAAGACCAAGTTTCTTGCGTTTTATGCATAGGCAGCATGGTTCACTTGCTGAGGGAAAGAAGATAGGAAGGCAGGAAGGCAGGAAGGAAGGAGAGAGGCAGGGAGGGAGGAGAGAGGAAGGGAAGGAGGGAAGGAGGGAGGAAGGCAAGGAGGGAGGGAGGGAAGAAGAAAAGGGAAGGAAGGAAAAGGAAGGAAGGGAGGAAAACTTTAAAAAAAAAATGAGAAAGAAGGAAGACTCATAAAGGAAAGAACAGAACTTATCCAATCCATTTCGGTCTGTGTGATTTCTGAATGAAACTCTTTTCACTGTCCTTATTTGTAAAATGGTTAGGCCACACTCAGGGTTGTGTGGATTTAAATTAAATAAGACAGCAAGTGGAGGCTGCTGGCATATGGCAAACCCTCAGCAACTAGTATGACAGATTGCTACATTAATTGAGCACCTATTTTGAGGAAGCTGCCTGTCATCTCATTTTGCAGCATTAGCTGATTTCAACAAATCTGGTCATGATGGCTCCCTAATGTTGCAGGCACACACAATAAAAAACGATTAGTGATTGGAACTTTTGCTTTTTGGTGACATTGACACCTTTCCTTTTTTGCACCTCTAGACACGTTTTCTGAAATTAACTCATATTGCTCTATGCACAAATTAAATTCCAGTAAAAATGAAAGTTTCAATAAATCAACTCACCAAATCTTGTACTTCAAGAGTCATTCCATAAATCACATAGAAAAAGACTTTGTCTCGAAGAAAGTTCCATATATCAGAAAGGTCTTTTTTAAAGTGAATAATTTATGGTTAAAATAGGTATTGAGTCGCCCTTTAAAAATGTATTCACCACCTAATTATCACAGTAATCTGGGGATGATTCAGGGGAATGCTTAGTAATGTCTTTGAAAAGGTATTACTTCTGAAAACTGCTTTATGATGCTGCATAAATGCAGAGCATTATCCTAAGTGTTAAGTGACAGCCTCTTTCTGTGGATGTTCTATTGTCCTAGCTGCAGGAAGGAATTTTAATAATTCTTTTTCTTCTCAAACAGATTTTTCCCATGTGTCCTCTCTTGCTACCATGCTAAGAATTTTACAAGAAAGCTGCTTAAATATTCCAGGTCATAATATTTTCTTAACTACTAAACTTTCATTTTTTAGGATAATATTTGGTTATTTACTAAAAGCTGGGTTTTGTGCTAATAACTTTTTTTATTTAGATGTCAGGTGTCCTAAAAATTTTATTTTATTTTTTTTTCATTTAATCCTCACAGCACCTCTGTACGTGGTAGGTACTGCTCTCAACCATCACAGTACCGGAAAAGACACCATGATCTAGAAAACTGAAGTAATGAAACCAAGTTCTTATAAGAATGGAACCAGGACTCAAACCCAAGCAGTCAGATGGCAGAAGCCAAGCTCTTTACCCTGCTCTCAATAGTCTCCTGACCAGCCATACCCTATTAAGGGCAAAATGAAAATTTTAAAATAGCATATATAGAAAGATATATTTCCTCGGTGTGTGTATAACAGATAAAAAATATATGTATGTAATATATATGTGTATAGGTACATGTATATTTTTATATAATATAGACATCAAAATAATGAGAGTTATGTACTTTCTACAGCAAGCACTTCCTATATGTTAGACATTTCACATGAATTATCTCATTTTTTCCTCAAAATAACTCAACAACCTAGGTCCTATTATCTTTCCTTTTTACAGATGAGAAGCACAGAAAAGTTGAGAAATTTAACTAAGGTCATAGAGGTTGTAGTAAGTGGTTAAGATAAGAATCAACCAGATAACAACATATATTCATGATGTATATACACATACATATATGTGTGTCTGCACACACATATATATCTATACACATATTCTTTTTCAATTAAAAAAGCAACATTCAATTAAAATAGCTTGAAATATCCTTTCCCATTATAAAATGAACTCAAAAATAAATCAAATGCCACTATGTGATCTCCATTGGTCAAGATCACCCTTCGCTGAGTCACTCTGGAATGGGTCTCATCCATGCTCACCTGCTGACACGCCTTTGTCTTTTCTTCTGTGGTTTCTTTGGTTAACAAGATTCCCCAAAGACTGGCATATTCATTTTTCAGAGGTGGTGATATTTTCAGTTATGTCACTCTAAAGTCTTATGGCCTGAGAGACATGTTATTTCTTTCTGGCGCTCATGCCTCTGTGCCAGGGGTCAGCAAACTATAGCTATGTTTGTTTGTTTATTTTTTTGTATAGGCCATGAAGAATAAATTTTACATTTTAAAAATGGCTGAAGAAATCAAAAGAATATTTTATGACATATGAAAATTACATGAAATTCAATTTTCAATGTTCATAAATAAAGTATCACTGGAACACAGCCTGTTCATTTATGTATTGTCTATGGCTGCTTTTGTATACAATGGCAGGTTTGAGAGGCTACAACAGAGACCATATGGCTTGCAAAGTCTAAAATATTTACTATCTGGACCTTTACAGAAAATGCTTGCCAACCCCCCTGCTCTACTCTAATGCACTGTGTGTTTATTTAAAGTTCAACTTTCTGGGAGCTTCTTTTCTTTTCAGATTCATTCAGGGCATATTGCTGTTGCCCTATGTCCTGCCATCACCTCTCGAGGTCATGTCACTTTTAAACAGTCTTTTTCTAAATATGACAACAGTTGATTATTTTCTCCTTATGTAGGAACGTTGCTACGGTTCCTAGTGATCTAAGAAAATCTAGATATAGTAAAGTGGGCCATAGACTGAGTGTCCAATTGTCATTTTTCTCTTCTCTGGACCTCTGTTTTCTTCATCTGTAAAATGAATGCATTGGACTAGATTGCTGAAGTCATTGTTACTATGACATTGTTACTGTGACATATATTTATATTAGTTCGAAACTCAACAATGACTGAACATCAAACATATGCAGGTAAGAAAAGTGAATGTGAACAGAGTGCTTGCCTTCCATGAGCTCACAGCCCAGCATTTGTCTGCATTGTCCAAATATCAGTTACCAAGTGTACTAGGTAGAAAAATCCCCCTACCCGCCACCCAGATGTCTATGCTCTAATTTTCAAAACCTGTGAATATGTTTCCTTACATGCAACAGGTTATCAAAGTCACTCTGTCAACTGTTATCCTATTTGGTGTCTCATATAATACCCATCTGACTGCTGTGCATATTTGGATGTCATTACTGGTATTATTCACCGTACTTTACTGATGAGGATCCTAAAGTCTGGGCTAAAGTGACTTGCCTATAGGCCAGGTACTTAGAGGTAGACATGAATCTAGAAGAAATATCTCATCCATTCATTTAATGAACATTTATTGCTTATCTAGCATGTGCAATACTCTGTTGCTGCTCAGTGTGTGATTCTTCCCCCATCGCATTCCCATCAATCATTCCTAATACTCAAGAATTGGTTCCACTTGTCACCATAGCACGATAATGCTTTGAATGATTTTATCTACTAAGAAAATAGAACCTAATACATAACAATTTATCTTCCTCTTATTAACTAACAACATACGAAAAACTCAGAATTCCTGAATTGATATTCCTTTCCTAATCATAAGAAAGCACACAATTTTGAGCAGTTATTTTGAAGTATAAAAAGGACTTGAAGGTCAGCCTTTAGGGGCTCAGAAGCCACAGACAGAGAAACGCTGTTGTTCTGGGCTTGGATCTCACAGCTGCCCTTCACTGGCAAAGTCTGCTGCCTCTGTCTCTGGCTCTCTGTCTCTCCTTCCCTCCCTCCCTCTCTCTTTCGCATCTAGAGAGAATTATCACAGTCTTGAACCCTTATCCAAATGTTCTGAAAAGAATTCAACAAGTTCCATGATGATTAAGATTTTTTGGATTAAGAAGGAAACAGGAAAACTGTGATGAGGTACAAAGTGCCCTTTGGAATCTGAGTTACTGTTCCCAGGCTGCAAGAATGAAGATGAAAAGGCTCAGAACAGCAGCTGTGCGAATGGCAAGCAAACATAACCAAACCGAGGGTGCTGACAATTTCTACTAGGATGGGCTGCTCAGAAGACATTTATAAGGAAAAGAAAGCGGTATAGGATTGCTCAGTCTTGTGTCACTCATGCCAGGGCTGGTGCATAGAACTTA
Source organism: Pteropus alecto (assembly GCF_000325575.1). Lineage (NCBI taxonomy): Eukaryota > Metazoa > Chordata > Mammalia > Chiroptera > Pteropodidae > Pteropus > Pteropus alecto. The sequence goes on from NW_006431915.1 coordinate 3,552,213, forward strand.
CAAGGCCAGACTTTTTTCAGAAGACAAACATGGAATTTGCCTGCCTTTAGGTAAATAAAACAGTCTGAATAACTAAGTGAATGGATAAATGAATGAAAGATATCACTCATCACTGTCATTTTACATCTCTATGATGGATACTTTTCGTATGTGATCTGTTTTAACCCTTATAACAACTCTATGAAACTGGTATTCATATCCTCATTAGTAGAGGGGCAGAAAGGGTCCTATTATATGCTGGATACTATACACTAAGGAATTTTTAAATATAATTATCATTATTTAACCTTCGTTTAAAAAAAAAAACCATCCAGAGCTCCATATTATCTCTCTTTTACATAGGCAGAAAACAGGAATTCAAAGAAATAATATAAATAAATAGTAAATAGCCATATGAGTCCTGACTTCATGCTGCTACCTGGCTATGCATCGCTGGGACATCTAAGTGGAGATATCCAGCTGGGAACTGGAAATACATACAAAAAGAGCTACAGATAGAGACATGGTGCAGAGGCACAATGATCAGGGGGATTTTAACCTAAAAGCAGATGTTGAATTGCTTTAATGTGGCCAACTACATGGGGAGAGAAATGGTGGAGGTAAAAAAATGTGACAAGGCTATAATAAATGATGGTGGCCAAACATGAGCTTTCTTCTTTTCTGAGACTCCTGACAGATCCCATGAGACCTTCATCTTTGCGAGTGTCACTTCCTGCAGCTCAGACCTAAATCCTAACTCCTTGAAACTGCAGCCTTTTCAAGTTATGGACACCTCTATCAACATGCATTCACAGTGAACATTCATGAAAGAAAAGCCTACACTTGTAGTTTCTATTTATTGACATATTTTTTTTTCAGGTGTTCCTCATAGTGGTTAGACATTTATATAATTTACTAAAGTGATCCCTCCGATTAGTCTAGTACCCATCTGGCACTATACACAGTTATTACAATATTACTGACTATATTCCCTATGCCGTACTTCACATCCCCATGACTATTTTGTAACTGACCTCTTATTCACATTAATCTGACTGAATATTTATTCCCATCATGCATCTGACACCACACTCACTGGGGTCCAATAGCCTCCATATGCAATAACTGCCAAGCACACAGACACATTTCAGAACTGCTTTTTGCTTGACACTGCTGACCACTAAGACCATTTAGAAGCTACTTTAATTATAGGTTTTGGTGATGACATTCTCCCAGGTTTTTCCTTTCCCTTGAGTTATTCTTTCTCGGCTTTTTCCAAACCTTTTTCCACTGTCCGTTCCTTAGGGTTAGTGTGTATCAGAGCCCAAAGGAAAAGACTCTCTTCTCTTGTTTGCCTGTTGGCATCTCTCATTTCCTCTGATGCCTTCAGCTATTAACTAACCACATGCCTTTAACTATGAAAGCAATATCTGTATATAAATGTGTGTATATCCCTAGTTATATGTCCAATTTCCTACCAGATATTTCAACTAGGACATCCTGTAGACTTTTCAAACTCAACATGACCGAAGTTACCCCTGTATTGTTCCCAACCCCGAGCCTACATTATCATCCGTACTGGTTTCTTATCACTGCTGTTAACAAATCGTCACAAACTTGGTGTCTTAAAACAACAAACATTTGTTATATTATAATTCTGAAAGTCAAAAGTCTTAAAATCAGGACATCAGCAGGGCCTCATTCCTTCTTGCGGCTCTGAAGAGAATATTTCCTTCCCTCCTCAGCTTCTCGCATTGCCTGCACTCTTTGGCTCATGGCGCCTTCCTCCACCTTTGGGGCCGACAGTGTATCACCTTCAAATCTTTCTCTTTCTCTGAGCGCTACTGTTGTCATTACATCTCCTTCTTTTACTCCAACCCTCCTGTTTCCCTCTTATAAAGACCTCTGTGATTACATTGGCCTCACCTAGATAATAAGCCATGATAATCTCCCTGTCTCAAGGTTTTTCACTCAATCACATCCTCAAAATCTCTTTTGCCATGTAAGGTAAAATTCTCAGGTTCTGGGGATTAGGACATGGACATCTTGGTCAAGGTGGGAGGCATTATTATGTCTAACACACCATCTCTGCTTGCTCTCTCCATAAGGACACTATTCTTGACCTAGCTGTCCAAGCTAGCAACCTGCAGTCCTCATTGACTTTTCCTCCCCACCCCTCTAAGTCACTGCCAGATTCTACAAGCTCTGCCTCCTAAATTTCCCTCCATTACTCCTCTCCACACCCACTTCCTCTAGTGCTATCTGAACCTTTTCTGCTTGGGTGGACTCTATGTAATCCAGCTCCAGTACTAAGCCTTGAGATAGAAATATATAAACTTAGGATACACTTGGAATTTTTTTTTTTTTTGGTCATTTTAATAGAAAAACATATTGCCACAGAGATCTAGATAAGTATTCTATTAAGAGAATACCGTGGCAGAGTACCAAGCCCCATGGGTAAGGAACCATGAAGGCTCATTTTGAGTTACGTCTTGCCACTTTCTAACCCCATGACATCTGGTGAGTTTTTTAAGTTTTCTAATTCTTGATTTCCTCATTTTTAATACCTGACTGGTACATTATTCAGAGACTCAAACTATAATGACGTAGATATTTATACAGTTCATATGTTAGTTGTTAGTAACACACATCTGATTCAAAAGACAAGTCATTATTAAGCATAGTCATCCAGAGCCTGGAAATATTTTAATATTCAAAAACTGAGACTTGGCAGTCTCAGGCCAATAAGCATCAAGCTGTCTGTCTCTCAATGAAGTTAAAATATTTAAAACTAGGCAAGGAGCAACTCCCTACTAGTTCTTATCCAGGGGCAGATTCCATTTTTATTTTTATACAATTGGGGAGGTAAACTTTAAGAAAAAATATCACTAAATTATGAATACAACATTATAAAAGAGAGGATTTATATGGAATAAGGAATGAAATAACAAAATACAAATACCTTTCTTTGCAACTTTTATAAAATCACATGACCATGTGAAAGAGGCTTGGGGAAGTGAACAGCCTTGAAGCTTAAGCTTTAGCAACTTCAGAGTACATCTTTTTCTTCTTTTCTATTCTTGTTTTAAAATAATTGCAGTTCTTATATTCTTAAACATCATAGTTATCCCACCCCAACACATGTAAAATAACTTCTTTATTTGCAAAATTGAGGTGCTAAATATACTACTAACAAATGTTACAAATAGATGTCACATG
>NW_006431915.1:3555666-3652976 GCF_000325575.1 Pteropus alecto
TGGAGAGAAGTGCTGTGGGAACTGTTTTGTTTTGCCCAGATCCACTCTTCAGAGCCAAAGCACTATTCCCTGGCAGATGGGAATATCAGCTATACCACTCACAGTTGTACCCCTTACTGGGGATTGTCTTTGGCTTCAGAAAACTATCTCTGGCATGGCTACATCTTCTCCCATTGGTCTGCCACCAGTGCAGGGCCACAACTGCCCAGCCCTTTGCCTCAGTTTGGAATAACTCTGAAGAGCCATTCTAGCTTAAGTAGTCTCCTAGGACAGGCTGAAGCATCACTGACAGCAACATATAGGGACAGCTCCTCTCTTCCCAGTCCTGCCCGCCTCACTCTGAGAGCATGCCGCAATCAACTCTCATCGCAGAGTCTATTTTCAGGAAACCAGTCTAAGACAGTTGACACCATAAGTGGTCCTAAAAGGCAGACTCCAAAATGAAATCTTGAGATAGATTACTCAATGGCAAGTTGATTACTGATGGCAGAGAATGTTAAATTCTTCGCTTGAGCTGAACTAGTACAAAGTAAGCGTGGAAGAAAAAAAGGGTGTCATAGAGGCAGAAGTGGAGGCTCCGACTGAGCCCAGCAGCATGGCCTCCAACTCATCCAGGATGATCTAGCTATTGCCTCTGTCATTGTCTAATAACAAGAAGTCAATGCTGAGCCCCTAATGTAGCACTGCCCCTCAAGGAACAAATCAGCCACTTTGACACATTGTTTCATAGCTGATTACAGTTCAAGCCCATCCACCATGGAAACACCAGTAATTCAAACCAACTGGCGTCAACTCATTTTCTGACAATGGGTTTGCCTTTCCCTGCTGGCAAAACCTTGGTCAACACAATTATCCACAAACTCAGAATGTTTGATCCACCAACATGGGTTCCCATACAATACCTAGTATCAGATAAAAGGCCCCATTTTCTAGCAAAGGAGGTACATCAATGGGAATATAACTATGAGAATCCATGCTCCTTTTACAATACATACCACCAAGAACCCACCGGCCTCACAGAATGGTAGACTAGCCTCTTGAAGATGCAGCTGAACATCATCTTGGAGGGGATGCCCTGGAAAGACGGGACATCATTCAAGGAAGTGGTCTGCACACTAAATCAATGATCTTTATATGGTGATATACTTTCAATAGGTAGAATAATGGGTCTATGAGCCAAGAGGTGGAAGCAGAAGTGGATCCAATCATCATGATCTTCCATGACCCACTTGAAGGATTTATGCTTCCTGTCCCCGAAGTCTTAGTCTCTACAGGTCTAGAGATCCTGCTTCCTAGAGGGTGAATACCTCCACGAGAGAACACAATGAGAGTCCCACTGAACTTTTAAGCTCTGTCTGCCACCTGGTCACTTCGGGATCCCCACACCAAGAGAACAGATGAGGAAAGAAGTCACCACATCTATAAGAGTAGTTGATACTGATCATCAACAAGAAGAAGTTGCGGAAATGTCAGCTGTCGATCTGTCAATTCTTGGTTAATAATCTTTTCTTTCTAACTGCTTTTAAGATATCATCTTCATCTTTGCTACTCTGAAATTTTAAATATGGCTATATTTTTATGGATCTTGCTTGAGAGGTACCGAATCTCCTAATACTGAGCACTTGCATTTTTCACCAATCAATTTTGAAAAGTTCTCAGTTATTATCTCTTCAAATTCTGCTTCCCCTCTATTCTCTCATTCTAGAATCTCACGTAAACACATATTGAACAATACAAACCAGGGACCACATTAAACTAAATGTATGTTTGGGGGCTTTTGCACTGCAGATGAAGTGAATCCTAGACACATGGGTATAGGCAGACTTGTGCTTAGACATCCTCAGAGGAGGCATAAACTCCCTTCCCTCCAACTCCCTGCCCGGCTGCCCATCCAAGAGCCAAAACCGCTGTGGGCAGGTTTTATTTTAGGTCACACATTTATGACATCTCAGTGGATCCCTATTTTTCTTTTTATGAAATAATTTCTGTAATCGCATCCCATTGTGCTCAGGTCCTCGACTTTCTCTCCCATGCTCTGCCTGTCCGGCCCATTAAAACTAAGAATTTAAGATCTGCAGAGCCCATCAAGGCAACTTGTACTTATTTATACCTCTGGCATCATACTTTCCTGTGTTTTTCATACTTTACCACAAGCTCAGTTATGCTTTTACAAAGTGATTTGATCTAATTCTCTAGGTTACCTCTATAAGAAGCATTTCTCTGCATATGTACCCTGCCATATTGTTGCAAACAGATGTCTATAATTCCTCATTTTTGTATCATTTCTGAAATTTCCAACTAATCTCATTTGATCTTCAGAAGATCTGATTTTGAACTTCAGCTCTGACATTTTCCACCTCTACAAATGGAACATTACTTCATTTGTCCTTTCCCCAGCTCCCTACCGATAAATGGAAGAGATCTTACTTCACAGCGCATAGTGAGAACTAAGTGCACTAATGTCTATACAAGTGCAAACTAGGGGCATAATCTTAGTTACTCTCAGCTATGGTGTTAGATTAGAAGGAACTCTTTGCATCTGCCCAATGCCTATCAACCAGCTTTCCTTTCCTAGTCATTACATACCTGCTGGGCTGCATGATGGCCTCCAACCACTCACTAGAACTAGTAGAGCTGTTACCATGGCAGATGGAGTCGGACTCTAGCAGGTCACCCTTGGCAGAGGCCTTCTTAATTTTCCCAAAAGTGAAAAAAAGTAAGGGCATTCGTTAAATATTTAGGAACTTTGAGAGTTTTTTCCAAAAGTTTTTATAAGATTCTATTTTCTTTTTTAAAAAAAATTTATTAAACAACTGAAGGAAGTTGTGCACATTCCTTATATGTTTTCAGACCTGCAAGTGTTCGCTCTCATGTTATGACTTGTTGGTGCAGAAATGACCATGCTGTTCTTTTCAAACCAGGCCAACCTATTCCCATATCAAGAGCCTTCACAGAATGAATTATGCTCCAATTGCATCATCATGACTTAGTTCAGATATAGATGAATGCTAAGTACACGCAAGGGCTTTTCATTCCTAAGATTCAGCTTAAAAGTCAACTGCTCTTTGCAACTTTCCCTGACCTTCCGCTACAACCCCCAGACAGAGTTAATCACTTTCTCCTCTATGCTTCTGTGACTTCATGCAAACATCTGAAAAGATCTTACCACTTGGCTTGGTTTCTTGGCAATATTTGCTTACATGTCCCAAGAGATGTTCAGTCTCTTAAGAGGTATTCTTCTTAGTAACTCCAGCACCTAGCATAGCACCTACCACATAGTAGGTGCTCAATAAATGTTTATTGAGTCAAAATAAGAAGCTTTTAAAGTGGACTTATATTTCACCATGACATTTACATAAGATTACTGTTTACATTCAATGAAACTAAGATAAGCATAATTTTCAAATTCTGGTTGAGATAATACTTTTAAAAATGTACTTAGAGGGCTTTAAAGTATAATATTTTCTGAATTCTATTTTGTGTTATTTGGGAAGATTAACTGTGGAGTGTTTTTTAAAGAAGGAATTAAGTTCATAGATTTACAAATGCCAGAACAAGAAAGGGACTTTGAAATCATGCAACTCAACAACATCTAATTCCTTTCCCTGCTTAATTTTCTTTAGAGTATTTCTCATGAATTCAAGTTATATAATTTTAATGTTTTCAGGCTCTTTTTTCTTTCTCAGCTGTTAGATTGCAAGTTCCAAGAAAGCTGAACCCCTGCCATCATGTTCACTGTTAGGCTCCCACCTCCTAAAATAATGCCTGAGACACAGCAATTTCTTAAAAAATGTTGGTTGGATGGATGAATGGATGGATAAATAGAAAGAGGGATGGATGGAGGGATGGATGATTGGGTGGGTAAGTAGGTAGGTGGATGGATAAATGGATGATGAATGAATGAATGAATGAATGACATGTGCAGATATGAAAAAACTTGTGGGACTTAGATTCAAATATTCTGATTCCCAGTCCAGTACCCTTTATATCCCAGAACACTGCCCCATCCTTATGTGAAATAGCACAACTCCCCAGAATTGAACCTCGAAATCTCTAATTTATTCTTTTTTTTTTAATTTGTTATACATCCTTATTAGATGTCAATGTAGGATTGACAAGCATTCAGAAGCAAGACATAGAAGGCCCCTTTCTGTAGATGTCCTCAATGTTAAAAAAATTTACAGGCGCATCCATTCATCAAATACTTAGCGACAGCCCACTACATGCCAAGCAATAGTTCTAAGTACTTGGTTACTTCAGTAAACAAAACAAACAAAAATCCCTTTCCTGGTGAAACTTAAATTCTGTTGGGGAAGGCAGACAGGAGAAGCAAACAAAAAATAATAAGCGTAATGAATAAATTATATAGTTTGGCTAGACAGTGATAAATGCTATGGAAAGTAATAGAACAAGGCAAGGGGTAGAGAGTGCTGAGAAGCACCATTTTACCCTGCCATTGTGTTAAGAATGGTCTGAGGAGAGATGGGACTTGCAGGGAAACCAGAGAAGGTTCTGCCCACGTTCCACACATGTGCATGCACACGCGCGCGCACGCACATACACACACACACACACATCACATTAACAGATAACCTATAGGAATCTGGCTTATGTTGAGTCCAAAAGGAAGCTCTGTGGGTTGCGGAGACAACAGCTGCTCCCTAATCAACTGGCTATAAATCTCCTCCAATGATTAGATCCTTTATAATATCCCACCACAGGTATACCCAGCCTCTTCTAAGACATTTTCCCACTTTCTTGAGATAGTCTGCCTGTATCATTTCTACCTACTGCCTTAGTCCAACAAATGCATTGGAGTCAGAGAGAAGGAACATAAACCTTGGAGCAGTCGAGGCCTGGTTTGAGTTATAGCTCTACAGTTCCCTAGCTAAGTGAATTTCTGCAAGGCACAACTTTTCTTGAGCCTCAATCTTCCCAGCTATGAAATAAGGATAATATAACCTATCTTACGGCATCTTTGTGATATCTAAAGTGTCAGTTGCATAAGAGGGGCTCATTAAATGTCAGTTCTTTTACTTAGGCACTAATCCGAATACCACGTTTACCAAAATAAATAAAATATGCACTCTGCCTTCAAGGGGCAGACCCACTTTTCTGAGCATCACCTGTTCCTTCAGCCATTGCTCCTATATGATAGGGTGAAGTGTGCCCAGCTTTGTATGTATCTACTTCTTTCATTGCCTGAACTTCCCCTATTTAGATTAATTGGGCTTAGGAAGCATCTTTTTGAAAAACCGCCGCTAAACTCAAGTTAGATAGAAACGGCTTGAGTAATGGGACAATGGAGACTAAGATTTGGGATTCCACGGAGCCCTGCTCCAACTCTCCACCTCGTTCCCTGTGCAACTTTGGTCGAGTCACCTTCCTTTTTAGGTACGTGATCATCTTATTTGTATAGTGAGCTTGTTAAATGAAATGAGTTTGTATACTTTCTGAGCTGTAGCTCAGATACCCTACAATTATAAGTTGGATGTGGAGGTAGAGGCAGAGGAGAGAGGATCTGTCCTGAACCCTTGCAGTGACATACCAATTCTTTGAATAATTACAGCTTCGAGCAGAGAAGTGTCCTTGGTACTTTTATAAGCATTCTCACTTTATTATTTTGAAACTTCAGCAAGATTTCTAAGTGGTAATGCAAATGGCCTCTGAGTAATACTGGGGAACATTCTTTGAGCTTCCCATGCACCACCATCTATAACTGTAATTGTCTCTTCAAAGAAAATGTACTTCTTAATTACAAGGTCATGCACCGGAAAATAAAACTGAATCCAGCATGTGAAATGAATAAAAAACTGTGAGTGCCTGAGATGTATGTGTGTGTTGTGTGCGTGTCATGCGTATTTGCCTAATTTTAAAAAACTGAGTCAGAAGACATTTAAAATCCTTACCAAGATTGCACAACCAGAATTATACTAAAAAGTTTAATGAAAACAGAGTTAAGATAACTCTAAGATCAATTTCCAAAAGCTGCCTTTGCAGTTGAAACATCTCACAACACCTGTTTTTAGACCTCCAAATGCTCGTCTCCACAGTGGTCGCTGACGTGTTTCTTCCCATGGGAAGGGAATGTGGGATCCCTTGAGGAGGGCAACTATGGGGTAAGTGGAGCCTTGTGGTCTGGGTGTTGTGTCCATGAGTGAATTAACGGAAGCCACTGCACTACAAGTCTCTTAAAGTGTTAATGGGGAAACAACTGCTGAAGAATTTGTAGCTTCCTTCTGTACAACAGCCCCTCCAAAAAAGAAGTCAGAGGAAGAGGTGGCCTGGGACTTAACACAAGCCATTTCCTGCTTCTGGCCTCAATTTCTTCAACTGTGCTGGGAGGTAGGGGGATGCTGTGAGGGACACGGTAGGGTTTAATGAAATACGGTAGTAGCCCCCAGCTGGGAAAATGGAGGAAGACAGCACAGGTAAAAACAGGCATCCTGAGGTCAGTAGGATTAATATTCCTCGGCAAAGGAAAAAGGCATCCCCAACAAGAGGAAAGAGTTGACACAGCTCAAGTTCATCAGGAAATTGGGTGAGCTCGTGGTGAGCAGGGAAGACGCTGGCCGCAGCCGTGGGAATGGCCCCGCTGCCTCTCGGCAGCTGCCTCAGAAGAGGGAGCCCTAGTACTGGAACCTTCCAGTGAAGGTCTGAACACATGCTTTGGCCCAAGAGACCTACCTACTCCAATTTGCTGAGCCCCATTTTCCTACCCAAACTCGCCATCTTCCAAAATCAGGAAAACATCCATGTGAACCGAGATGGGTGTGTGGCAGTTACCGCCAAGTTTGAGGAAATTAACATGACATGGGAGCTTTTTAGGGCAGTAAGCACAGTAAGAAGACAATAGGGATTTCCCTTCTGTTCCCTCCTCCTGGTTCCTATTCTGCTAAGGGTTGCTTTAACAGATCTCCGAGGACTGACTCAGACTCTCCCACTCCTCCCCTCTTGGCTCAGTCTCCGCAGTAACAGCAGGGAGTTGAGGATCTTTTTGATGTTCCAGGCTCCGGGATTGCCAGAGAGCAGAGCCAGGACTGGGGAACAATGCATAGTTCTCATGGTGGGTGGCAGGCTTAGACGCCCACCCCCTTTGTGGGAGCTGTAATTCAGGCCTCTCCAGATCTGCAAGTGGCCCCAGAGCCACCTTCATGGTCTGTGTTCGCACCGGGAAAGCCCAGCTGTGAATGAATATTCCAGAACAAGGGAAAGTGGGCTCGGCTAGAACTGAGACCTTCAAGTCCTTGAACGAGAGACTCTAATACATTCAGTTTCTGGCCTTTCCTTCAGGTCTGGCAGACCACTGCAAGCAATCTCAAGGTCAGAATACCTGTGAAGATGCTATTGGTTTTCCTGAGTGGACCTTTAAAAGGAACCAAACTAAAATGAAGACAGTTTCTGCTTTTGATCCATGTGGTCATTTTCCGACTGGTTCATTTGAAATTCTTTTGCTTATTTCCTCAACTTCGAATTTGCTTTCAACAGTTAAATTTCCTATGCTTCAGATGACAGACATCCTATCTTTAAGTGGCTCTAAAGCCAGTTTCAATCAGAGATATGGAATATCAGTTTTGATTAAATTGAGAATGGGTTGAGCTAGCCCTAAAAAATAAATGCTTAAAATTTATCTTATGTTAGATTTGTAGAGGTAATTGTATTTTGAATGTTGAACAACCTTGTAGCTGGTGTTATGGATTGAATGTTGTGTCCCCCCAAAATTCATAGGTTGAAATCCTAACCCCTAATGTAATGATATCAGGTGGTGGGGCCTCCTGATTAGGTCATGAGAGTAGAATTCTCATGAATGGGATTAGTGCTCTTATAAAAGAAACCCCAGAGTTCTCTCACCCTCTCTGCCATGTTGAGGATACAGCAAGAAAATGGCCATCTGCAGCCCAGAAGAACCCAATCATGCTGGCCTCCTAAAAGCAGACTTCCGGCCTCCAGAACTGTGAGAGTTAAATTTCTGTTGTTTGTAAGACACCCAGTCTATAGTATTCTATTATTCTGAATAAGATATCCACTTATGGGCTTATATGACATGGTAATTAAATGAATCGATTCAGTTGCCTCCCAAGTCTTCCCACAGACTACAAGGCCCTACTTGATCTGGCCCCTAGCTACCTCCATGGCCTCATATATTATCAGTCTTCCCCTCTTGTTCTATCCAGCACACTGGCCCTCCTGCTAACCCTACAACATCAGGTAGCAGGACCCGACTTCAGAGCCTTGTCCTTTCCTCAGCCTGAGTGATTCCCCTCCCAGAAATCTACATGGCTCCACCCTCCCTCCCTAAAAAGCTAGACTACCTGCAATAATAGTGGCTCTCCCTTCATCTCCCTACCCAGCTTTATTTTTTTCATCATCACAATCACTACCTGGTATTACATTACAGAGTTTTTCATTGTTTTGCATCTGACTCTTCCACTAAAATGTAAGCTTCATGAGGCCACGGACTTCAACTGTTGCTTGATCCTCAATACCTGAAATGGTACCTGGCATACAGAGGACTCTTAATAATGACTTCTCAAGCATCCTCTCTTCACCACTCCTCCATCTCCTTCAACCAATCTTCCCATCTGCTAATGGAGCTTATTGCTTACCTACGTATGTTGTCAAAGAGTGTTGTCTTGTTTTCACCCCCTGAATTTATCATATTATATTTATTTCTTCTTTCTACACCTGTCCCTTCTAGAGAGACAGGTATGCTTCTGGAAAGTAGCACTATGTTCTTGTTCATCTATTTTACCAGAGCTGAGCCAATTTCCATGCACACAGTAGCGTTCTACATAGATCATTATATGAATGAATGAATAAATGAATTAATGATATTCTAGGTGAAAAAATAAGCAGAGACAGAGAGAAAACAAGTATCTGACACTTTTTGGCTTTCACAGGCAGAGTATTTGAGAATGAAATTTAGAAACAGATAGATTTAAATTTGAACCAGTCTCTACCACTTATAAATTCTTTAGTCCTGAGCAATTTATATGCACCAAGCTTTGGTTTTCCCTTCTGTAAGCCAGGAAAAGAACTACCTGCTCTCAGGATTAATATAATGTAGGTAAGCACCTCACATGCTAGTTCCTGTCCTTCTATATGATGCAAAATCATATGTTCTACATTCTCAGGGTGTAATAACCAATCTGGCTGGGATTGTGGGCATGGGGAGGGGTAAGAAAATGGGGACAGAGAAGCCAGTTACTCAACTGTCTCTCTTATGGGTTTCTCTACAAGTGATTTTTATTACTTTCACATCGTGACAACAGATGCAATGCTCAGGCCAGTGAGAGTCCTTCCATATAGCTTTAGCGTGGAGAGTTTTTTCAGTCAAGTACTGCATAACCATCCAAGACATTTCTATGATCACATGAGGAAAGCCTGCTCTTCACAGCCTTCATGGAAGCAAGACAGATAGAGATTTTTTTTTTCCATCGAACCTTTCTTTGAGTTCAATTATCTGTCAAATAATAGAATCTTAAAGGGCTTTGAGAGGGTCTACTCTCAGTCTAGCCTTTAAAAATCCTTTCAACATTCATTTGTTTTAGTTCTTTAATTTTTTTTAATTTTGAAAGAAGATTCTTTTTCTCCTGCACAATCTATTTCTACTTGTATCTCACACTCACGAAAGAAAGGATTTCTTCAGAATTAAACTACAATTTTGCTTGTAGAGTTTTGGGGGGTTGCTTAGGGGACCAATTAATCACACCTCTCCCATCTGAGTTCTGAACCTATCAAGAAAGAACGTTGTGATCAAACAGGAGTCTAAATGTCAGTATTACTGATGTAAAAGTGGTATTGGAAAATGTGAGATGGAGGCCTACCTGAGTTTCTACTCCTTTTCTCAAAATTTTAGATCTTGAGACCAACACCTACAGCGAGTTGGGTCTGACAGCCTCCAACTACCAGCAACATCATTATTTGCCTCATTGCATGTACTCAATTCAAGAGACAAAGGCCACTCATGGATAGCACTGTTTATCCCACCAAAAAAGAAAGGTCCACCAAAGTAGACTTTCACTATCTCACCAATCAGAGCCAGGAGCCAGGAAGCAGAGCAACACTTTTAAGCGGGTATAAGTTCCTATGTTAGGGGATGGCAGGAAGATGCAGGGAGGGAAGAATACATGTCTTGTTGTTCTGCTGTCTTTATCCTGCCTTATAAGCCCTCTGACCTCTCATGCATTATTCTTTCAGAATATAACAGAGTACATAGCTTCCTTTTATGCCAAACCTAATTTAAGCTATACCAGTTCCTCTAGTTCTTCCTCACATTATTCCTTTTATAACCATTAACTATTTTTGTCTGCCCATCTCTAGATTCTGCCTAAATTTCATAGTTTCTAAGTCAAAGGGTCCCCCTAAATAACTCCTATGGCTAACAACTGTATATGAATTAGATTTTCTAGCAATGAAAAAATCTTCTCCACACTGTGTCTGATGCATAACTTGTGATCCATTGTGACTCTGAGCTCCTCTTCTTATTAAGTAAATAATTTACTTCTCCCTCCTGAGTGACTACTTTGTACATTCCCTAATGGCCTTCAGTTATCCATTTGGCAAGCCCCAAGGGTCAAGGACATAGCCCAATTATAATCCAGCTTTTCCAGGGGCTTCCTCTCACATCAGTTTATATGGAAAGCCAATTCGATGAGTATAACTGTCATTCAGGTATCTAAGATGTTAATTAAATTCCCAAATCCACATCAACTTGCTCTAATTCACTCAAGGGAGAAGAGAGCCCCTGAAGACCCACCAAGCACCTCACCAAGTTCAGACTCAGATTTTTGAGAGCCCTTTGAACACATGAGCAGCTCTGGAAATGAGCACTATGGCCTCAAGGACCCAGAGGAGAAGGGGAAGTTTAGACTAGGAGGTGAGAGAAGGTGATCCGCTGGGGGTAAAAAAGGCCAAACACTTCACAATTGTCCTTTGGCAACTAATAACGAGCATGGCAACAATGATAATAACCCCCTACATAATAGCATACCATGAGTCCTTCCTTCTTCTGGGAACTCTGAGTCTATTGCAGTTACCTTGGTAATTAAAGAGGCAGCTAATGTTAGGTAGGCCAGGCACTGACTTTGGTATCAAATTTCTGGTACTACCATTCTTTAGGCTTGTGAACTTGGGCAAAGCACCTTACCTCCTTGAGCCCCAGCTTCCTCATCTAGATGATGTATGTGATACAACCTATGTCACAAGGTTGTTGTGTTGTAAAGTGCTACAAATGAAAGGTATTATTATTGCTAATAACTGTTGTTATTCCATTAGCCCTGCAAGGGATATAAGGAGATGACTATAATGTTACTCATTTCACAGGTTAGAAAACAGAGGTGCAGAGGCCAATGGAGCGTAATGTTGGAAAATATCACGAGCTTTGGAATCAGGTGGACTCGAATCCCATTTCCTAGCTGTTTGACCTGGGTATAATTACTTAATGTCATTGGACTTCAGTTTTTTTCTATAAGATTGTGTGTGTGTGTGTACGTTTGTTGGAGGCAGGAGTAAGTTGCCTGAGATAACACAAACAAAATACCTGATATATTATCTAATATCTGACAAGTACTTAAGAAATGCTAGCTGTTGTAGTTATTTAATCAGGTCTACCCTACAGAGCAGACTTGGTTCAGCCATTCTTAGTTTATTGAAACTTTTAGTACTCTATTTATTCTATTTTTTTCTATTGTTTCTGAAAGACTATGATGTGCACAGCCCTTAACTACTTTTATTCCTTGACTCGGTTTTGTTTTCTTACAAGACACTACCCAAAAATGGACAGGCAGTCACACAATAGAAAGTTTAGGAGATTGTGTTTTAGCTTGATAAGAAAGAACAGTTTTTCCTTCGGTAGCCATGGGCTCTTATTGGTAGCAATGGTTAAAGGCCAAGTTAATTGATATTGACTATATGTTATGTAAAACAAAAAGTTTTCTCCCACCATTTAAAATTAAGTCTTTTTAAAAAAGGAAAAATTGATGCGACATGACTCACGATAGCTGGAAACCCAAAGTCTTGGAATAGAGTGACAGGGTGTCCCAATACTTCTTCTGGTCTTTCCAAAACAACAAAGAGGAAAAACTTAGTTAAGACTGGATGAGGGTGAGTGTGCCCCCATGGTTCTGAGCACTGTGACTCTCAGATCCCATCTTTTGGCTGTCTGGGTTCCCCCACACTTCCCCCATGTTGCTGATGGGGTGATGCCATTAGTCAGAGTACTATGGGAAGCCAGTGAAATAATTTCTTTTAAAACTTGTTCTGAGCTTCTCGGAAAAAAAAAAGGTCTTGAGTATCAACACTTAGACACAGCCCAAAGCTGGGAGCCCCACTCTGATTGGGCATAAGAACTGTGAGTGTGTGTTATTGGGGATGGGGGGTGGGAAGGAGGAAGGGAGGGAGGGAAGGGCTGGGAGAGAGAGAGAGAGAGAGTTAGTTTATGCAAGTATGTGCTTGTGAGTGTGTACATGCATGTATGTGTGTGTGTGTGTGCACAGTTTACACCTCCCTGGAGCCCTGCTTGCTATCTACCCCAAGGGAGTGGTGAAGAGAAAGGCTGAGGTGAGAATGGGAGCACAGAGCCATGGAGCAAACCTGGCTCAAGAAGGCCCGGGTTCTGGCTGCCTCCCACAGATCCCTCTGCCTGAGACACTGCCTTTTCCTCTTTGTCCAGTGAACATTTCATCCTTCCCCTCTCTTGTCAACTGACCTTTTCCAGTGAAACCTTCCTTGGCCTCTAGCACTTAGTGAAGCCCTTCCCATCACAAACTCTCAAATCAGCATGTTCCCCTCCCATGAGTAAAATGCCCTCTTCGTGATATTTATTAGGAGTGTGTTTTTACATTGATTTGAGTGATTGATCAGTTTATCTCACTCGCTAGGCTGAAAGCTTCATGAGAGCAGGGGCAGTGTCCATTATTGTTTACCAGTCTGTCTAGGCACATGGTAAAGCCTACAAAAATGCTTGTTTAATGAGCGAATGAACAAATGAACTGATGATTTGCTAAATCGATCAGTAATATTCTCTTAGAGCATTTTCCTCACTTATAAATCACCAAGTCTGTTCCATCTGCCTCATACATTAGATACTGGACTACAAAATCACAAAATCAGAATGGAGCTGTAGCTGCTGACAACATTCTTAGAAAATCTGGAGGCTGAAGGCCTCAGTCACAGCTCTGTTCCCCAGAACTTCTGATCTAATTGGTCTGGAGAAAGACCTGAGGATTGGAATTTTTTTTGCCAGTTCCTCAGGTAATTCCAAGGTGTAGCCAGAGTTGAGACCCATCTGTTTACCACTTCAGCGAACCTCAGTGGAGTCATTTCGGGTCTCTGCCTTCAGTACCTCCTTGTCTGTTGGGCAGAGGAAGTCTGCAAACAGATTCTTACATTAGAATGTGCCAAGGACTAGAATGCAAGTTTGTTCTAGAAGATGTAAGATTAAATAAAGAAAAGGAAGACTTTCTGTGCTTGGGTAGGCTACTAAGGAGGACTCTACAGGGGCCATGCCATGACTTCCATTTTGACAATGCAATTCAGAATTCACCAGGCAGAGCCGAGGAAGCCTACTAGCTCAGAGGGCAAATGCCAAGTCCAAAGATATAGAATCATGAGTCAGAAAGCAGATGGGACACTTTTCTACATGAAAGAGCAGAAATGAAATAGGCTGCAAAATGATATGGAAAATGATGCCAGAGAGGTCAACCTGACTTGCGTTCTTGCTTGAGAGGAGGAAGGCTCTCCCAAAACCCTTTATGGAAGAAAGGATCAGAACAATGGCCAAGTGCAACATATAATATTAAAGACAGTTTTAAAAAATCAGCTACCAGTGGTTTCATGGACTTGAGCAGCTGGTGTAGTCAGTTGAGACCAGTGGTTCTCCAAGTGCGGTCCCCCAACCAGCAGCATCAGCAACACCCAGGAACTGGTTAGAAAGGCAAATCCTCAGGTCCCACTCCAGAACTATTAAATCAGAAACTGGGGGTGCAGCCCAGTCTTCTGTGTTTTAACTGACCTTCGGATGATTCTGATGCATGCTACAGTTGGAGAGCTACTGGTTTATGGGTAGTCCCCAGAGGGCTATAGCTTTTTTTTTTTTTTCCTTCAGAATATAATTCACAGAGGCTGATATAAGAAGAGGTTCTGGGAATGTGCATTTTATTTATTATCAAACAGACATGAGTTTTGACATATTCAAAGGGCCTTAAGTCTTAAGGTGCTTCCCCTTCAGGGAGACGGAGCTCTGCCAGCAAAAACAATGCCTCCAGTTTCAGGACAGGTGGGGAGTAGGAGGGCTTGCTCAGGGCAGCAGGACAAGCCTGGGACCTCCCCAAGCAACAGCTCGCCAAGCATGCCTATGGGCCTGGAAATCAGGACAAGGCAAGATTCCCACGTACAAAATTAGATCTTGGAAACAGGTTCGTTATCGTGGACACACTTAGCACAGAGGAATGTTATCACTGTACAGATCTACACACAGGTCTATATGAAACTGAGCTGAAACCATGTAGTCTTTCAAAGAGAAAGCCACCAGCCAGAGAGAGAAGAGGAATTACATGATGCCTGTGATATTCCTTTGTACAGAAAAATCAGGAGCTGGGTTTCTGCAGGTTGTCTGGAGTCAACCTCTCCCCCACCATCACCATAGCCCACTTTCCCCTCCATTCTGGGGGACGCTTTGGGGGGCGCTTCTACATGTATATGCCTTTTGCAATCGCCCATGGAATGGAAGTCACACAAAATCCAAAGGACGGCAGCCAGTCGCGGTGTTTTATGTTTTAGAGGCAGACTATAATTACCCCACGAAATAACTGAATCAGCAAAGCACTATGATGTTGCATGACAACTGTGAAGGAAGCACTGGATGTTGTGTAAATATTCTTTTCCTTCACCTAGGTCATTAACTTTAGCACCTCGATGTTTTGCTTCCTCCCTTTCCCAGTTAACCTGTCACTTCTGTGTCATAGAAGGAAATCACAAGATGTTTAGAACTGGATGGACCTGAGTGGGTCCAACACTCACCAGTTGGGTGACCCTGGACATGTCGTTTCATGTCTCTGAACCTCAGTTACCTGCGGAACAGAGAAAATAAGAACCTGCCATCTTCATGAGCATCGGGAGAGGACAGGACGGTGACTGGCCCATGCTAAGAGGTCAGAACCCACAGCGCTTTTCCCTTCTTCGAGGTTATTCTGAAGATGACCAGAGATCACATGTATGAAACGACGCTTCGTATGCAGTGCATGGGTTACACGAGTGTTGGCTGTTACTGTGCTTTTTCTTCTCTTTCCTTCTAATTTTTACCTCCAAGCTTTATCGCAGTTTTAGTTTTTATAGGAATTACACAATGTTAGTTTTAAAAAACCACCCACTAAGTATCCTGCCCCCAGCTGGGTGTGTCACATGCATAATCTCGTTTAATCCTCACAGTGATAGGTTAACTCCCCCCTTTTTATACAGGTAAGCAAATGCAGCTCCAAGGAGTTGCCTGTGGTTTGGGGTCTTTGCAATTGATTAGTGTCAAGACTAGCTTTTGAACTGGGTTCAGTCTGATGCTCCATCTTGCCTCCCTGGAAGGGGCCTTGGAGATCCTTACAGCCCAATTCCAATGTTTTATCCACAAGAGACTTGTCCAAGGTCACAGAGCACATTACAGGAAGTACCAGGGTTAGAACTCCCACCTCCTAATGCTCAGGCTCCAGGTTCTCTGCTCCCAAGTATGTTTCAGTCGTACTTCCTGACATAGGAGAGCCAAGATCTAAATCGTCCTTCCCAAACTATTACACTGGAATCTCTAGTTTTACCAAAAAACAAACAAACAACAACAACAAACATCCCAGAAGAGGTTGCTTTCTTTATTGAGCTTCTAATTCCAGAGTGGGGTAGGGAGGATGGTGGGGGGTGGGACAGGGGTAGGTCTTCAGGAGCTCAGTTCCTGTTTATCCACGTGTCATTCTTTTAGTCCCTGAGGCTATAATATCCATTTAGAAAGATTAAATCAAATGGGATGGGGGACCGAGAAAGGAGAGCTAAGGGAAGGCAGAGAGAGAGAGAGAGAGAAAGCAGAAAGTAGAATACTCTAAGCATTAAAGAACCTAAGACATTATTAATTCTCAAATAGGTGTCACTTCTTAAAGATAAGCTGCTCCTTGGGCAATCTGGGCAGGTGAAAGCATCCTGGGTGATTCGTTTTTGTCCGTGAACCTGGCTTTTCTTTCCAGCATTCTCAGGTGCACTGGAGGCTCTGGGAAGAGAGAGGGCTTTTTCAAAAGACACTTCCACCTCCTAATCCCTGTGCCTACAAACCAAATATTGATCTATTTAGTAAATCAGCCTGTGGGAGGAGAGATTGAAAAGCCCTGTTTACTCAGCAGTTGGCCCCCCTGACAGCTGTTCAATGGGGGATTATGATGTCACAGTGGTAATTACACTATAAACAAGGGATAGGGGAGAAGAAAGCATGAAAAGAAACTGTGGAACTCGTTTCCAGGCAACACAAAATATGTAACCTGAAACCCGACAAGCATGTAAATTTCCTTGCAAGCCTCCCAGATGTCCTCACTTTATGGCCAACTCGCTCAGTTTCAGTTTCAATTTGTTTATTTGCCCTTCTTCAGTCACAAATGTAAAGCCGAGAATGTTGAAAGTGAGAAAAGAAAGCAAAGAAAAATGGGAAAAGGAAGGCTTGTATTTCCTCCCTCGGATGGGAGCGGCCAGGAGAAAGCTCAGAAGCTTGGTCTTCTCTCTTTAAGAAGATGTAGGGGCATGGACAAAGGAGAGAGCTTAGCCAGGTAAATAAGCCAAAGGCAGCTAAGAAAAGGAGCTAGGAAAGAGGTGAAAAAAGAGAAAAAAAGTCACGAAAAGTGATCAGATGAAACTGGTTAAATGGGAGGAAAGAGAAGGAAGAAGACTCCATTGCAAGATCAGCCCCCAGAGACTAGAGCGTCCCTGGAGTCCCCACTGCCACAGCCCCACCTAGTGGTTGCCCCACATCTTCTTTTATTCGTACCGTGAGGAAGCGCTCCCCATATCCCTACAGCTCCCAGCAGCCCTACCTTTCTTTGGGAAGCTTTACCCTAAAGTTCTTACGATGGGCTTAAATCATCTTCCCTGTCCTGGACACCTCCGCCGCACTCAGGACAAGTAACTCACAGCCCCACAGAGATCTGAAAACAATGACCAGGATACCCTGTTTTTCTTCTCCTTGATGCTCGTCCCAGCAATAGTTCTCTCTCCCAATGGTTTGTTTCTAGATGAAATTGTTTCTTGCTCAACGACCCTGAACAATTTTCAGTTTGTCCATGTTCCCTCTTATAATCTAGGATCTGAAACTAGCCACGCCCACTCAGGTGGGTGAGCAGAATCTGAGCAGGATCGATCACAACTCCCCTCCCCACCCTTGCCTCCCAGGTCTCCTTTTGAAGATCTATAGAGGCAAGCTGGAGATGGCTGGACAGGTTCATGGGAGCTGACTGGTACATTTTCAGGAATTCTGGGAGCTGTTTTCTAAACCATCAAAAGCTCAAAATCTGCCCTGGTGACATTATTTACACCACAGTTATTGGCAACACGACAGATCAGGACTTTCCTGCCCTGTCCTCCAGAGAGCCAGTTTACCAGCCTACCACTGTTTCTGACGAATCATATTCAACCTCCCTCGGGATTCAGTGATTCCCAGAGGATTGGCAGAAACCTGTAGCCAAGAGCTCTACAAACCAAAGATCTCCATACAAAAGCTATACAAGAAAGATCCATCCTGTTTAGATCTAAAGAATATGCAACAGGACTTCAATTCCCCTGCACTCTCTTTCACCCTGAGTAATCACCTTTGCTGACTGAGAACAATTCTCATGGGCCTGATTCACATTATGGACATATAAATTTGCACGGGACACTCCAGAGCCAGAAGGTGAAATGACTAGTTTGAGAACAACAACAACAAAAAAAATCACAGAGCTGAACTATAGAGGCTGCTGCTGGCATGGGCGCAAACACAGCAGCTGGTACAATCGATGGCTTTTCTGCAAACTTGGGAATTCTGTTAAATTTCTTCTCCTCCTAAATTCTAGTAATAACTGTATAGAATGACAGTTTGATGACAAAGTTATATTCAAGCCCTGGCTCAGCCACTCCCTTGGTGTTTGCTCGGAAGCTCATTCCTGTCCCTCTCTGGGCCTCAGTTTCCCTATCTGTCAGCAGACAGTTGAATCTTAGGTGCTCTGACTCCAGATGACCCTTGCAGCTGGCTATAGCATGGGCTACAGCACTTATATTCTTACAAGCATTGTGAGCAGAATTCAGCATTGGGTGAGTAGCATTTTTCCACAAGTTAGTTCTCACTGTGTGGACTTGCTTCCTGCCTCCAATCCTCCTGTTGTCCTGGGGATGGTTTGTTTGTTGTGACTCTCCTCGAATGTACTACAAATGCTGATGAAATTGTCCTCGATATTTCAGCCCTGGGCCATGTTACCTCCCAAAGAATCTCACCCAAGTCCGGGCTAATTTTAAGTCACTTCCCAAAGCCAGGCAACCAAGTCTCAGATGTAACAGAGGTCTGGGAAGAGTCTGGCAAAGCCTCCATCACTCTATAAAGATTGTCTCTTTGGCTCTTACCTGAGCCTTTCTCAAGAGGAAATGGACAAGGATGTTTTCTTCCACAACATTATGACAACTTAGAAAGCATCCCAGAGATGCTGCTCTGCATCCTCCCACCAGAGCCCAGAGTCCCTTTCCAGAGCCCAGGTTTTGAAGTAAGAGAGTTCAACATCACTTGTTAGCCCACTCTGATCTCTATCATCATGGCTCCAGCCATACTGGCCTCCTGATCAGCATCTTTACACTTCTTACTACAGCTTCCTGAATCACTCTTCCTACATGTGTCCTTACAATTTGATTCCTTTGAGAGGCAGTTCAGATATTACCACAGGGGCTTCGATCTGACTACCCTGTGTGAATAGCAACACTTCCACCCACCGCTCCCTAATCCCCTCCTAGTTTAATCTGTCTGTTCTCATAGATTATCACTATCTGACCATGATGTATTTACCAGTATTTAACCCTTCCCCAGAATGTTAGATCCATGAGCACAGGGGCTCTGTTTTGCTCAATTCTAATCCCCAGTTCCTGGTACAGTATCTAGCACATGAATAGATATACAATAAGTACTTGCTGAGTGAATGAATGTATAGACGATCCTCACCATTCATTGATTTGGTGTTTGTGAACTTACCTGCCCCCTAAAAAATATTTATAACCCCAAATCAATACTCATAGCAGTGTCATGCTCATTCACAGACAAGTGCAGAGCGATGAAACATCTGAGTTGCCCAATGCACCTGTACTCAGCTGGGGCTGAGCAAGGTGATGCTCTGCCTTCTTGTTTCAACTGTCATATTGTGAACAACCGTCCTATCTGCGTTCTATTTGGTGCCGTGTTTTTCACATCTTTGTGCTTTTCATTGGTGATTTTGCTGTTTAAAATGGCCCCCAATCATCACGCTGAATTGCTGTCTAGTATTCCTAAATGCAAGAAGGCTGTGATGTGCCTTATGTAACACACTGAGAAAACACGTGTGTTACATAAACGTCATCCAGGCACGAGTTATTGTGCTGTTGGCCTGAGTTCAATGTTAATGAGTTAATAGTATTTATTAATTAAGGCGTCCTAAACAGAAATACACATAAAATAAGGTTATGTGATGACGGGTTGATGAAAATGCTGTGACCAGATTCTCACAAGAGCAATGATCCAGTACTCTCTAATTCAGTGTTCACAGACATTACAGATTGTAACTACCATAAAAAATGAAAATCAGCTGTGCTGATCTGGTGAGTGACTGTCACTCTCTGAGCTTTAGGTTCCTAATCTTTAAATTGGTAACAGTAGTACCTATTGTCACAGCTGTTCAAAAGAATAAGTGAGATGATTAATGCCACCAAATGCTGAGTACAGCACCTGACCCATAGAGGGTAGATCACAGACGATAGCTCCTCTTACCTGTTACTTATTCATATACATATTTGCAGTCCACAGGACAAATGCATTTTGCTTTCTTGTATTATAAAAAACAATTCTCTGTGTCCTTCCCAGGACTTTGAAACAGCCCACCAACTGTCCTGACCCATTGTCCTGCTGTTGGACACTGAGCTTCCATCAAATTTTGAACTACACCATGAGCAACTTATTTTGTTAATGTAACTTTCCCTTCTTCCTAAGGAGTTTATTTCCTTACAATAAACTCCCAGGAGTGGAATTACTAATTTGATGGGTACAAACAATTGTACGGCCCTGAGAATCGGTTTTGACAGTAGTGATAAGAAGATACTTCTTGGCAGACACTCAGCTGGGTGTGTGGGCACGGGACTTAGATGTTTGCCACGTGACCCACCCATTCTCCGGTAGCTTTCAAGTTTTCAGATAATTTAGACCTGGGAGAAGACTTAGTGAATACCTCACCACATCAAAGAGGAAACATGAGGATAGAAAAAAGAAGTGAGTTGTCCACTGACTCTCAGATCAGTGTTCTTCCCGCCACCCCTTGGCCAGAATGAAAAGTAAGGAGTTCCTACCAGGTGTAGTAATGCTGCTACCTCAAGCTTTTAGAACTCATTGCGTCAAGGAGAGGAAATGTGATAGAATTTGTTTTCCACTCAGAAAGTTCAACGTGCTATTCTGTTCATTCCTTTCCTTTTTACCTCCTGTGTCAACACAGTGAAAGGAGGGAAAATAAGAGACTCTGTGCTCAAGAACAAGGCTCAATATCAGAAAGACCAAGAGAGAATCTAAGGCTGGGTGGCAAAGCTCTGTCCTACACCTGTCATTTTAACTTTTCTCACTTAACTGCTTCCTGTTGGAGGGGCAAAGACTGCAACTTCTCCCACGAGACTGAGGCAAATACTAAGCAATACTTTTCTGATATGAAGATAATAGCTATATACATATAAACCAACATGGCAGTAATTAATGGTTCCTAGAGAATGATAGGGCCTCAAGGAGTCATCTGCTGCATGAATACAATTTTCAAACCACTCTAGAACTTAGCTGTCTACTTTGCCTTGAAATGTTCCCAGTGGTGTCAGAATAGAAAACAGAAGTAGAATAGTTGAAGATTTATAGAACTTTTTTTGATTTAAAAAAATACAGTTCTTATTCAATTCCAACCAAGAAAAGAAATCCCCCCAGACATTCATGGAACCAGACTCCATGCTGAGCCAATAAAGCCAATGATCCCCAGGTTGACACTGAGCAGGAGAAGAGTTTCTCAGAAATGTGTACCTCGTTTATAATCTCGGGTTGAGGATGAGGTGGCCTAATCTGTCGTCAGAAGGATTGTACTGACATAAGAACTTTTCACTTTTACTCTGTAGAAGTTAGCAGCCCCCGTTTTGCTCAAGATTGTCTGTCTTTACAGGGAGGAAGCGGGGAAGGGAGACGGGAAAGGAGAGAGGGGATGAAGGAGAGAAGTAAAGAAAAAATATCCTTTGGGTTCCACAGAAATTTCTCATATAAAAGGAAAATATACAGTGCCATAAAAATAGAAATGCATATCCCATTTCCTTAATATTTAGTAAAAAATGTTTTCTCTTAACCAAAACCAAAGCCTTCTTTTCTTTCCATTTGGATATGATTAACTGTCTTTTATTCTAATCAGCAGCTGTCATGTATGTCTTGGATAAAGGGTCAACTTCTCCATGAAGCCAGTTCTCATTTTTCCATAAAGACACTCATCTACTCTAACATTGGTGCAAGAATATTAGCCAAGATTTTAGCTATGTTTAATAAGAATCCATCAGCAACTATGTATCTAGTATCCACTGCATACTTAGTCCTATGCTGGAGAATGGGAAATGTACAAAGAATTGAACAAAAATTGCTCAACTATGATTTAGCTCCTCCTCTGTGACAGCAGAAATAATTCCATCTTAGATCCTGTTCTTGAGGACTCCAGAAAGGAGACAGACAGCAAGCAAAAATAAAATTTAATGTGATGTGATGATACAGCAACAGTAGAAAGAAACATGAGTTATAGAAATAATACGGAGGAAAAGAACGAATTACTGGGGGAGTGGAAGTGATCATAGAAGACTCCACTGAGGATCTGACTGCTGACTTATGAGTTTTGAAGAGTAATTAAGACTACCCCAGATGAATAACATAGAGAAAGGACATGCAGCCAATTGGAATCTTCAATGTAAAGGCCTCAAAATATCATCCAACAAGGGGGAGCACAGGGACATTAGACTGCATGTGTAGGCAGAGGTCAGAGTTTAAGAACACTACCAGGCAGCTATATGGAGGGTAGAATTGAGAGGCAGTACCAGAGATAGGGGGATCTTATAGGTTAGAAGAGGTCTTTGCCTCATGGAGTAGAACGGAGAAGGGGAGAGCAGGGGAGCCATGTCAGGCAGGGCACTAGCCACAGAAAATTGCCCCACGGTGGAAATTTTATATGGCAGATCAGCATCTCTTAGGAAAATTCAGGAAATGCCTGAGCCTAGTGACAAACTACAAGGTGGTCCTAGACACTTACTTCCTTAGCCCCTGAGCTTTCCTTCCTTAACTTACTGATGCACATTCTTACAAAGTGAAGGAAAGTAGACACTGTTCACTAGTTTCCTCTGGGCCAAATAGGTGGATGGGTCTTTGGCTGGTAAAAGGTGTTAGCAGAAACCAGCCCAGGCTGTCTCACTGCATAACAAGTGCCAAAGTGAGACGCTGTGGCCACCAAAGACTCTAAGTTGGCAGCTGTTGATTTGAAGGTGACTCTGCATGAGGCAGGGACATGGGCTTCTTCCACTACACACTAGAGGAAGCCGGGCACAGAATGCTTGCTCGATGGGTTAGCCGAGAGGAAGAAGATGGTAAGACCACAGTAGCATCCCAAAGCTGTGTGTGGTGAGGAAACTCCCACTTGATCCTCTGCTGACTAATTTAGCAAATTATGTGTGCCCTCCTGAAAATGTACCTAGTGGGGAAAACTGAAAAAGGAAAAAGATACAAACAAGGAACCAGATACCAAAAATGGGAGGAGAGATGTAGCTCCTATGACATGCATACATCCCCTCCTCTTTATTCGCATTGGTTCTATCAGGTGTCTCCCTAAAGTGGGACGAAGCAGACAGTCCCATTCATAGCCCTGAATTAAAATGATTGAGGCCTAATAAGGCTAAGGTAACCTCACTGACCCTGCTGAATTCTGTCCTAAAAGTTCAGAAGGGCATCAGGATAAAGTGGCTTTGGTAAACAATAGGGCAAACAAATAATGAGGGTTATAAACTATCATTAGGTGATGTACCATGGAATATACTGGAAGCATTGTTAAATTTTTTTATTAGACCAAACTTTGAAAGAGCATGCCTCGTTACTTTAATTTCAATTATTATAACTCATATCACTGAATTATTGTTATACCAGCCCTACTACTCAAAAAATTGTAATAATCAGCAATCCTTTTACTTGAAGGCCCACAAATGATACTAAAAAGTGTCAATAACTTCTATTAATCATTTATTTTGAACAAGACATGAATGGAGATAAACTTGGAAATGAAATATCTTATGAACCTTCCAACTTTGATCTAAAGGACAGATTTGTCACCACATGAAAGCACAGTGGGTAATTACCAGGTGGTTGAAATGACAATTAACTCCATCCTTAATAATTATAATTTGACAGACAATAAATCAAGATGGCAGCATCTGTAAATAAACACCCACAGAACTGGCTGAATAGGATTGCACAACAGCTTAACCTCATAAAACTAGCAAACTAGTTCTGACTGATGAGAAAGTAAATCTCCCAAAGACCAGAGAGAAGCAAATTTTTGGGTCACCATGTTCCTGCATTTGTCAGCTGGACACAATTGAGGGTCCAATATTGTTTTGTTTTGTTTTTATTTGATTTTTTTTCTAGGACAATTACTGTTATTTTCCACAAAACATTAGCTCATTTTAAAATATGGGATTGCAACTTTTTTTTTTTTTTTTGACTCAAGTAAAACTGTTCTCTCAAACAGTTCTACCCCAGGGCCTTACAGACTCCTTAAGGTAGCTAGCTTTGACCACAGACCAACATCTAAAGACTTTACTGCCTCTCTTTCCTGAAACTTCTCTTCACTTATCTTCCACTATGCTCTCCTAATTCTATTTCCCAGGATTCTCTCTTGGATACAATAATAATAAAGTTGCCAATATCAACACCACCAACAACCTATATTCTGTTACCTCTGCTAATAATTAATTTCTATGCATTTTATTGGTTTATCTTCTTAACAGACCTCTGAAATGGAGATCTTTTTTGTTCCCAATTACCCTTGGGAATATGGGGGTAAAAGAAGCATTCAGTCACCTGCCAATGGTCATAAAGCTAGTAAATGGTGGAGCAAAGATTTTTAATTCAAGTCTGTAATCTCAAAGCCACTGTTCTCAATGCTGCCATTTCATCTCCATAATCTTTTATAATTATTTTCCCCAAGTTTTATGTTGGTCTACTTTAAACTCACTAAACATCTTTTCTGTGGTCCATCTTAGCTACTCCAACATATCTGTCGTCTCACTGCTAAGGATTCCCAAATATGTCTTTAACCCAGATCTGCCTCCTGAGTACCGAATCCTTACAGCAACCACTACTACAGTCCCCACCTGGATTCATTCTTTAATTCAGCAAATATTTATTGAGCAACTTGTGGTCAGGCGCTGCCCTAGGTACAAGGAACACAGAGGGGAATGATACAGGAATCAGTGCCATCATGGAATGAATACTATAGATTCAAGAGAGTCGGGGGGGAGAAAAATAACAGTTAAATCTAAAGGTAAATATAAAGTGTGACAGATGGGTGATACACACTAAAGAAAAAATGCAGAGAAGTGAGGGAGGAGCTGTGAGATCAGAGGTGAAAGGGAGCCGCTGGTTTAGATAAGGGAACCAGAGGAGACTCTGCTGAGGAGATAACATTGGAGCGAAGATTTGAAGGAGGTGAGGGAGATGATTAGATGGAGATCTGAGGAAAAGCCATTCCAGGTAGTGAAAAGAGTCCTCGGAAAGTCTCATAGGCAGAAGTATGTCAGGCATGTCTGAGGAGCACTAAGGAATCCAGTGTGGCAGAGGCCTGATGCATTGTGCCAGAGCGGGCTGGAGTAGATGAAAAAGGCCGAGGAGCAATGGGGTCAGGAATTGGGAGGGCTGGGTCATGCAAACCACCACGGTAAATGTTTTACGATTTTACTGTGAGCAAGACAGAATGTCCTTATGAAGCTATGGACAGAGCAGTCACGATCTGACTTATTTTTAAGAGGACCACTCCGGCTGCAGTGTTGAGAAGAGGCTGAAGGAGGGCAAGGTGAAAACTGGGAGGGAGTTTAGGAGACTATTTCAACACAGGCATATCTCGTTTCATTGTGCTTTGCTTTGCTGTGCACTGTGCTTCACAGGTGTTGCACAAACTGAAGGCAACATCCTCCACCAGCAAAAAGATTACAACTCACTTTATTGTGATACTCTATCAAAAGGATCTGGAACCAAACCCACAATATATCCAAGGTACGCCTGTAATACCCAAAAATGGTGGCTTTGATGAGAGTGATAGCCATGAAGATGATAAAAAAATAGTCATACGCTGGATATATTTTGAAGAAAAAGCCAACGGACTTTGCCGAAGGATCAAAAATATGATTTAAGAGAGGGGACTCATGGAGGACTCTAAAGAACAGAGTTGCCATTTTCTTAGAAGGTAAAATTTGCCAGGAAATAGGTCTAAGGGTGGGATTGGGGACAAGATTAAGTGTGTAGTACCGAATATTCCCAGGGGGCTTTTGTACATGTGTACAAAACAGACGCCTATCAGTTCCAATTCAAAACACACACATACACACAGACTTTTCTTGTATATTCCTCATCTCCATTAACAACGTTAGCATTCCATCTAGGCATTCGTGCCAGATTTAAGGATCCTTTTTCATGCTTTCCTCTCCCTCACTCCCACATTTAAGCATCCCCCAGTTCACCCCTCTTAGCATTTAGACAAGTTCTCGTTTCATGAATACACCTTGCTTTTTCTGTTCCAGTCCAAAAATCCTTCCCTCATTCTATGTGACCCGTCCAGTCACGTTCCACCCTGGCTTGCTTAGTCAATATCAACTTATTCTTCAAGATATAGCTTAGCTATCTCTTTTTTGAAGCCTTCTATGAGCCCATAACTAAAATAGCTGTCCACTCCCCTTACTCAAGTACTACTTATTCATCAAGTCAACAGAACTTTTTCTACTTTGGGCGCTTGTATATTGTGCATAAGGGAGTGAAGAGAGGTGAGGCCACAAGATGAAAAAGGAACGAGCTCATTAAAGATCTTGAATGTCATGATAAGGGGGTTGTACTTAGTCCTGAAGCTGACAGGGAATAATGCATTGCCTGAGGAAGGTGAAGGGCCTGGTTTAATGTGAATGTTCGAGGGTTCACTCCAGTGACCACGTGAAGGGTGAGCTGGAGGGTAAAATAAGTCAGGTAAAACTTGATGAGCTCCAGAAATAAGGTAGGAATAGTGGGGATGGAGAAGTGAAAGAGTTATGACTTTTCTGAACTAGACTCCATGGACTTGGGGATAATAACATTTATTGAGCCCTGCCATTTATTGGACATAGCTTTAAGAACCCCTCTTGTGTTAATTTATTCTGTTAATTAATTCTCTTAACCATCTCGTATGGGATAGCCCCATTTCGCAAAGAAGTTAAACTAAGACACAAATAGAATGAATATGTTGCCCAAGTCATATAGCTATTAAGTAGTAGGGCCTGGATTTGGATATAGGCTCCAGGACTCATGTCCTTTTCCCTGACTCTATACTTCCTACAACATAGTCAATTAAAATAAAACTATATTTAGCTGCACAGGTTATTTTCCTAACCTATATCAATTCAAACTGAATGTCCACTTTAATATTTTTATAAAATCACCCTTCCAAAACAGCATTCATGACAGTACATGCTATAAGTTGTGTTTACATGGATGCTTAGGCACTATTTTGTGATATTTTTCTTAGTCTTTTTCCTCCCTCAGTCAAATAAGGGGAAACATCTAGCATATGGAAGCATTTCCACACTGCAAGTTATGCTGAAGGGGAGTATTATGCAATTTGCAAACACTGTCAAATGAAATATAAATATGCATTAGAAAAATGCTACGTGGAGACAAAAATATCTTTGTATCGAAGATTCATTCAGTCAATCATTTTTCATTCAATAAACATTAAAACAGGCACCAACTTTATGGTAGGAGCGTGGTTAGCAGTAAGAAAGAGAAATGAATAAGACTTACCCCTTGTCATGAGGAAACTCACGGCCTTGCGATTTTATTTTTAAATGGTCATGGCTGGATGGAAATATTGCAGTTGACTCTCTGTAACCATCTTAAAGATAAAGAGAGCTCTATGCTTTAATTCAGATAGAGCTATGGTCTCTTACCCAGCTCCACCTCTTACCACCTGGATATTTCAACCCATCTACCTAAGCCTTAGTTTTTTCAGCTGAAAATAAGACACCACTTTACAGGATACTTATGAAAATTAGGGATTATGCCAGGCATATAAATGCTAGTTTGAACTAATGAATAGTTAAATTAATGATACTGTGGCTGCTTATTTTTCAATTACTAATACTTTTTTCAAGAGTTCCGTCAAAATTCGCAAGGAACCAAACATTTCCACCTGCTCCAAAAGTAGCAAACGACAACAACAAACAAAAACCTCCTTGGTGGCCTCAAGTAGGAAGGAGATTGCCCTTATCAGGAACTGAATTGGCCAAGTTCTTACAAAAGCAGCTGATGCCTTGTCAACAGCTAATGCTCACCAGTAGGAAAGACAAGCGTTTTGAGCACAAGCCCATAAACGGGGAATGAAACTTGTAGGAGCAGTTCCCTAAGAACCAGTGTCCCCGTGGAGAGATAAAATTGGAGTTTTCCTGAAGACATCCCAAGAAGTTTTCTTCAGAGAAATGACATGAGCAAAATGGTTGGTTCTCTCCTGACAAGGGGACCCCAATAATCAGGTTCTTAGGAACAGCACGGTCTCACCTACGGCTCCGGCTATGAGTCAACAAGGGACTCCCAGCAAGAACCCAGTAAGAGAAAGATGGTCAGACTGGTTTTCCCACCTGGCCACATGGCAGTGTCTCACCTTAGGATAACTGATGGTGAGCTAATTGAAGGAAATCAACAAATACCAAATGCATTTCATGTGCCAAGCATTGTGCCAGGCTCTTTTCCTTGTTTAATATTCATGATAACTCAATTGCATAGGTTATTATTGTTTCCTAATATATTATTATTTCCTATTATTATTATTATTGTTATTGTTATTATTATTATTATTATAGGTAGTTATTATTTCCATTTTACTAGATGAGGAAACTGAAACTCAGAGAGAGGGAAGGTTGGAACTCTCCTGAAGCTGTCCAACAGGTTTTCTCCGGAAAAGACCCATGATCTCACCATTATTAGTAGGTGAAATTTGAATCTACATCTTTTGAACATCAAAAATCTATGTTCTGTTACACCACTCTGTTTCTTAGAGTCAAATCTGAAATCAGTTAGCACTGACGACCCCAAAACAAGTCTGTGCCCTTCTCTGTCTGTCATAGATGCCCCCCAGGAGGCTGACCTCAGTGATGAGTATTCCTAGTCTCTCTTGCCCTCTGGGTTCTGGCTGGCCTTGGCCAATGGGCAGCACCAGCAAGTGAGGATGCAAAGGAGAGAGAGGTTGGGGCATTTATTCTCCTGTTTCTGTGCGGCGTTGCCATACTGAGCCATGGTGCATTCCTACAGCTACAGGTCCTATTGCCACCCCGCTTCCAGTTCGACCCCTTTCCCCTTCTGCCTGGGGCAGTAAGAGCTTCCTAATGTTGACAGTTCCCAGGTGATTCCTTTAACTGTGCCATGCCTCTTAAATACCCTCTTCACAAAATTACACTCAGCGGAGCCCTTTTGAGTGTGCCATTTGTTTCCTGCTAAGACTCTAATGATACATATCGCATTAGAAACTACTGTATATTTAATTCCGCCATGATTTAGATTCTGAAATTGGTCTTTGGGTATCTA
Source organism: Pteropus alecto (assembly GCF_000325575.1). Lineage (NCBI taxonomy): Eukaryota > Metazoa > Chordata > Mammalia > Chiroptera > Pteropodidae > Pteropus > Pteropus alecto. The sequence continues at coordinate 3,584,750 of NW_006431915.1, forward strand.
GTAAATAGCATCTTCTTGCATCTTATGGAAGTGAATCAGCTGAAATTGCAGTGAACACATTTTGTTTGGATTTGATGAGCTTGCTGAAGGGACAATAAACTCCCCACATGTTACTGGCAAACACTATGGTGAATGAAACTTCCCAGTCGCACTTGGAATGCAATGTTTTTCCATGAAGCTGTGCTACAAAGATGAAATCCAAAGAATATGAAAGCACACTTTACAGACCCTGCCAAGAAGTCCTCTAGAATGTATGCAAAATGGAGCTAAAAGCATTTATAACTCCGTCATAGAAAGTAACGGCTTCAGTTGGGAAAACTTGACTGAAATCACTTGAGCTCTGCTGTTGCTGGCTTTTGAAAATGATGAGTGAGTAACCTGAAAATGAACTGAGAAGCACTTTATCCTTAACGGCCTTTCTGAAGTTTTCACAGGGCTCTTACACAATAAGAGTTTGTCTGTGAAACGCAAGTCAAACAGGCCAAATGTGGGGCCTAAAGTTATACCTCGGTGGGTCTGCTAGGTGAAGAAGGAGACTGCTATAGCACAAAATGAGGCTGAGATTTTAGCTCCTTAGCTCGAAAAGTATGAGCCTCCCCCAAAAGAAAGTGCACCAAAAAACAACTGCCACTTACTTCTTCCGAAACTTATCTGCACAACCCTCTCATTCTCTGACTTAACCCACACATAAAGACGAACCTCATCGTCGGCTACAGGCATGGCACACCGGACGTGCTTCTCCTTGGGAAAGTTTCAGGAAAAGCTCTGCTGTTGTTGGGATTCTTCGGTCTTGTGGCTTCTAGCATTCCTACAAACATGGTATTCCAAATTCTGTGCACTCTCCCTTAAAAAACTTTTATAAGAGAATGTTTGTTCTCCTAAACCCACCTACAAATCGATCACTATCTATCTTCCTTCTTTGCCTCCTCCACCCCAATACAATCTCTCTGCACAGCCTTTTAGAACTATGCCCACAGTGGAGCACACAGTAGGTGCTCAAATGTTTACAAAAATAAATATAAGCACTTCGTGAATCTATTTACATTTCTAGTCTGTGATAACATTTTTTTGTGGGATGGGGAACAGGGTTATAATAAACATAATCAAGTTCAATTGCCCTGAACATCAGAGGTGCTCTTTTTCATCCAGCTCCTAGCTGTGGGGCTTCAGGCAAGTTACACATCATCTCCGGCTTCACCCATCCAAAGCCAGAGACATGAACTCTTGCTTCACAGCATTGCTGTGATGAATAAGTATTATAATCTTTGTGAGAGGCCTAGCACAATGATGGGCACATGAAAGAAGTTTCCTAAAGTCTACCTCGTGTTATTCCTTCTGAATGGATACCATGAACACACCAAGCAAATAGTGTGAAGAAGGATGGAGGGCATCGAGGGAAGTTCCCTATTTGGAGGAAGCCTGGATTTAGTGAACAATCCCATTTTGCCCTACTCAAAGCTCTGCTGATGTTTCAGACATTTACGTTACATCCTTTTTTCAGGCCTAGAGGGCAGGGAGCACTGCTAAGCAGTTCACCAGTATCAAGATACTAAATATATTTCAGAAGACAAGTTTTATATATTTTATCCAATTTTTCCATCCCTGAATCCCTTCCTAGCTCTGCAGCAGATGCCACTGGGTCCCTGATAGTATAATAAGTCTCCAATATCACATTTGTTTCCAGTACCACTTGACTTATTTCATCATTCATAGGAATGCCAACCATCATTTATAAACACTTCCTGTGTGCCAAGCACAGTGGTAGGGACTGGGGTTGTAGTAATGAATAAGACACAGTCCTTCAGCCAAGAGGGTTCATATTCCAGCTGGGGAGACAGAATAACAAATAAATTCTAACTACAGTGCAATCACGATGGTGGGATTTAGGGAATGTCAAAACCAGGGCCAGAATAGGGTGAGGCAAGTGAGGAGCCTATGGTGCTAAATTTAAGGAGGCATTCACTGTCGTGGCCATAGGACTTGCAGAGTCAACACTTGCAGCACTCTGAGAATGAGAGCCTCCTTAAATGTTGTGTCTAAGGCACCTTACTTGCCTCACCTTTGTCCTTGCCCATGGAGAAACACAGAGGAGAAAGACTAACTTCTCTCTATGGAATCTGGAAAAGTCTCCCAGAGCAGATCTGGACTCAAGCCTTCAGGGAGGGGAAGGCATTAGCCAGACAGAGAAAGGTGGGGAAGGGAGGATATCAGAGATATAAGGTCAGCAAATGCACAGCTGCAGAGGTGAAAGAGAGCAGAGCTCACTGATGCTATAGATTGATGCAGCTGGATTACTGCAAGGTCGTGGTGGCAGTGGGGACATGGGTGGAGGAACGGAGATTGACTAGAGACAGTTTCCAGAAGAACTCAGGAGAGAAACATGCTGTACATGTAGAAGGACCAAATAACTTGTCATTGAGCCAGGACAACAAGGGGTGAAAGGAGATGCTGTACCATTGTCAGGACAGCAAGAACAAATGGGATATGTCTGCGCATAACGGGTCTGCAAGCTGATGTCTCCTGACTCCATCCTAGTGTAATGCTCTTCCCACCCTCCCAGGTAGGTGCTGGAGATCCTTCACTCCTTTTATGTATTTGGGGTAGACCTAAGATCTTTTGACTTTTGAGTAATTCTGTACTTTGTTCATGAATATGTTATTTGAATGTTGACTTTTGAGTGGGAAAAGAATTGCAGTATTTCTGTGCATGGTAGTGAAGGGGCTAGAAATTTTTAAAATTTTTTCCACCAAGCATGATGCCTGCGTGCCCGCTCACAACCAAATTACCCTCCAAGGCGCTCTGAAGATTTCTGCCCAGGCTTTGCTGATGTTGGCTGCTGAAAGTAATGAGATTCTGGAATTGAGTGAGGTTCTGATGGACAGACTGGAAGAAAATTGTTGTAAAACAGAATACTCATTATTTAATGACAGACGTAATACAAATGAGGTCTTTTTGGACACATTATCTCTCACCCTCACAACATTGTAACATATGATTTTACCTATTTCACTTTTTATTATTAAAAACATAAAGGTAGAGAGAATATTATAATAAACATTCATATGTATATCATCAGGATTTAAGTAACAATAACACATCATTATATTTTAATTCATGTTTATGTGCGTGTATGTGTGTGTGCGTGTGCACGCACACACATATACACAAATAATTTCCAAAGTAAACACGGGTGTCAGGATATTTCTCCTCTTAATACTTTGTTATAAATTCTAAATGTTTCCTCCAACTAATAATACCTAATAAAATTAACAACTAACAAATCCAGAAGTAATTCTCTAACACCATTCACTACAATTTTTATATTCACATTTTCTCAGTTGTACCTTCAAACTTGTACCAGTCCAAAACAATGTATTGCATTTAGTTATTATATCTTCTCTTAACTTTTTAAATCTAGAACAGGCCTCACTCCCTGGGCCTGTTGAAGAGGCCAGGCCATTTGTTATGCAGATCTTCACTTTCTGGACTCTTCCTTTATGGTGCTGTTTCCTCATGATGTCTAGTCCTTTTTTCGTCCAGTAAGCTGAAATTTGGATCTAAAGGTTTAGTTATATTCTAGTTAAAAGTCTGCGGCAAAAATACATCATAGGTGAGTAGTTTTACTTCATATTATATCACATTAGAAGTACATTACGCCTGACTGCCCATAGAAGAGATCAAGGACAGTGACATCAATTAAACTGGCCCTATTTAGAGAGGAGAACCTAAAGTTGGGGAGGTCATGAACATGCTTAACATCACGCAGTTAGTAAGAGACCGATGCCAAATTCAATGTGCTACCTGCCGATGTGAGTCAGGGAGGGAGGGCTGATGGGCTGATCCTCGAAATATTCCTAAGTGAACAACTAGAACTACATGATGGGGCAGAGACATGAGACTGCAAGGCACGCTCATGGAAAGAGAATTGTCTTCAATGGTAGTGGGTGGGAATAGAGCTATGAGTTGTGACCAGCTCAATGCATGATGTGACAAAACTTTAGTGGAAAACTTTCATTTAAAAGCTTGTATTATAGTCACTTAGGCATCAGAAATAAAGTGAACTTTTTAAGCCTCTTTTACAAACAGATTTATATTATAAAAGATTTATATTTCTCATATATATACAAGAGAAAGCAGTCAGAGACTTGTGTTTTTAAGGCATCATCCTCAACAGCTGATCTGGCACATAATAGGCAGTTAATAGCTATTTGTTGATTGAATGAACCTATTAGCGTCAAGTTTTGATACCTCATTCGGCTTCAACCTTGACAGCTAATCAATCCCAAAAACCATCGATTCTAGTTATTCAATATCTCTTGACTCCACCTACTCTTTTGCATTATTTCTCTAACTGCTTTAGGGCAAACTATCATTTCTCCCAAAAATACTGCAACAGTCTCTGAATTGGTCTACTCTCTTCCATGCTTGCCCCTTTCCAATACAATCTCCACAAATGCCGCCAAAATAATTTTTAACACTGCAAACTGGATGTAAAATTAGGCTTAAACCTTCTCAGTGGTTTCCAATTACACTTAGGATAAAAATTTAAGAGCCTTACATTGTCTTACAAGGCTCTACCTCATCTGCATCCTCTCTACTTCTCCAGACTTCTCTTTTTCCTCTGTGTCTTTTTGTTGCATTGCTCTAACTGCATTGGTCTTATCTTGTTTCCTGAACATGGCAATACCTTTCTTGCTTCTGAGCTTTTGCACATGCTGTTCCTTTTGTCTGGCATCCTTTTCCTCTCACTCTGCCTTATACCACAGATATCCTTACTATTTCACCTTGAATATCACTTTTTTAGGGGTGTTTTCCTTGACTCCCAAATTGAATTAGGTCTCGCTATTACAGCCTCACTTAATGCCTTACTTTTACTTTGTAGGTCTAATCAAGTTGGTGATTAAATAATTGTTTGTACATATGTCTTTCTAACTAAGTATAAATTCCAAGCTCTAAGGAACCTCTACCTAGGTCACAATCACACGTATAATCCCCAGCACTCCATGTAGGTGTAGCACAAAGTGCTTCATAAAAAATAATTGAAAGTACAAATGAATGAGTGAGTGAATTTATCATTTCATACTGCTAATCACATATCGTTTCTATGACTAGTTAGTACTTCCGGTCCTCAGGCCTCCGTACAGGGGTCTCCGTACAGTTTTAGTTTTTGTCAGTCAGGATGTGTGCAACGTGCGGGTCTTGGGTGCCCTGAGATTTGGGCTCTAACCACAGCTACGGAGCAGTTCATTCCTTCATTCATGTCCATTGTGATGTGGTAGGCGCAATAGTAAAGGATAGAACAGGAGCTCGAAGAAGGCATTTCTCCAGATTTGGTGTCGGGGGAGGGGAGGCGTCAGGGGAGACTTCCTCACTGAGCAGGACTGTAGAATTGCTGAGTTGTAGAATTGCTGAATGTAGAATTGTTTATGAGTTGGCCAGGGGAATAAGGATAGAACTGCCACTTCAGGCGGATGAAACAGCATGTTAAAAGGCATTGCGAGAAGAGCAAACATGGCGTTTTCAGCGAATTGCAAGGAGTTTTGTGTGGCTAAAGAGTGAGCGATGAGACCAGAAGCTAGGGAAGTAAATGAGGTCTGGATCATAAAGGTCTTTTAGCCATGTGAAGGGGCTTAAACTTGAAAGCTGTAATCGAAAGCCAATGAAGGAGTTAAGTGAGTAGATATGAATTTTTAAATAATCGTACAAACTATGGCTCAAATAAGAAGAAAGACACACACTACAAATTCAGTCTGGTAAGTGTATTGAATTTGGTTTGATAATTCTTGACTTTGTCAGGACATGTGTTTTTGTGCTTCTTTTTCCACTTGCCAAATCAAACATGCCTATAGCACTATGTAGAAGTAGCATGATCTGCTACTTAACCCTTTCCTTCTCTAGTGCAGGGAAGGCTGAATTAACACATTGCATGATTACTTACACATGGGGCAGGCCCCTCTTTTAGCTGTCCCAGATAGCTGGGTTCTGCTGCTGGTTTTGTCGTTTTTATTTATTTAAACAGAACTAGAAACATGGAAAACAACTGCCTCTGAGCACGTGAATGGGTTTCCTTGCAGGAGTCTGAGCTGGCAGTTATTTTAATTAGCAACACATTTTTATAAGGGCAGAATCAGAAATGGAAACATGTTAAGGCCTCTTTAGCTATTGAGTTTGGCAGACTCACACTGGGCTTGGTAATTAGCTCTTGACTACCCTCCATCTCTCCCAAAGGAACCCCATGAACATACAGAGCTCTCCCTGTGCATGGAGTGCCCCATTGGGTGTTAGAGGGCTTACCAATATTATACACCAAATGCTGAGGATTCAGGAGTCCCCCTGGAGCCAGTTCTGTAGAATTAAGTCTCAAAGTAGGCCTAAGTCATTCCTCTTTTATTTATCCCCAGACCAATTTCTCTGTTCTCGCTCCCTTTCAAGAATCAATCCTTCTAGACATGAATCCTAATTTACTTATCTCTCTAACATCTACTTTGCGTTTGAAAAATAATTCCCTCTATTTATTGCCACAATGTTTTCCCAGAATCCTGGAGATATGCATATTTATGACTTGAGATAAATCAGAGTATACACAACTATGTATACTGTTCTAATAGGAAGGTCTCCTCAATCAATGAGTTAAGCTGACTGGGTATCATCTCTATGTCCTTATCCAGTCATTTAATAGTCACTGAACTTCTATCTATGCCAGACATATGCTAAGTGCAGGGGATAAGAAGAAACAGATCTGTGACTTTGAGAAACTCAATGTATTAGGGGAAAGTGACCCACGGACTTGTTTAAAACAAAGGGTAAGGATGGTGATAAGCATATACACAGGTTCTTTGATTTTCAAGTGACAGTAACCAATCTGAAGCAGCTTAATAAAAATGGAGAATTTGTTGGAAGGAGAAAAACACTGCATCAAATTCAAAGTCACATTTTGGGAGCAGCCAGACAACCCCCGGGATTGTCTTGAAGGAAGACCTTAGACACAGATTCTCTCCGGCTTTCTGATGCTCTCACTCCTTCTCTGTGTCTACTTTATTCTTCTCTCCCTGTTTGGCTTTCTCTGCCTCTCTCAAGCTCCTAATTTTTAATCATCTAAATTCAAACAAATATCCCAGACTGAAATTAATCTCTTAGTTGCAATTCAAAAATTTGGGGACAGATCATCTGATTGCATTAGTCATCTTATCCTTGGTCCAATCGGCTGTGTCCAAGTGGCAAATTGTCTGCCACAACTGATAAGTGCAGTTATCCCAGACAAATGCAAATCAGTATGTTGAAACTCAACATAAAATCTCTAATCTTCTCTCAAGAGGAACATAGAATATTTTCCTAGTCTGTGTTGTTCTTCTCTTCAATAAGACATTAAAGTCGAGAGATACCTTTAACATGATTGGCTGGCAAAGAATCAATGGGAGTCAGTTTTACACTTTTAAAAGAGACACGGGAGGAGAGAGAAAAAAATAATTCCCTATATCCTAAAATAACACAAGGCACTAAAATTTCTAATATATATTTGATGAAACAAATATATGTTATTTGCAGTATGTTCACTTTTTAGCCAAAGATTCCAAGATCATGGCTAATCTGGTGAGAACACTTTAGCACCAACTGGCAGAAGCCCATAAAAAGAGTGGTATGGTTAGAATGTACTGTAATCCTACTTCCGTAATTCCTAGTTTCAAACAGGACCTTGTTCTGCCCCACAAACACTTACTGAAGGCTATAAAGTCTTTTCAAGGCCATCAACTTGAACATCTAAATTATTATTTAAAAAAAAAAAATTCTTCCATCCTGGTCCAGCGCGACAAATTATTATGATCTGTCTCAATGCCTTGGGAACCAAAGGATGAAAAGCACTCACTAATCCATTTTGGAGCATATCTGGGTCAAAACAAAGGAGAATCACCTTGACTTGGGGGGCACACGGCCTAAAGTTTAATATCTGTTGTCTTAATATTAAAAAACACTTTTAAAATACAGACTGCTTTTACTTCAAGAAGCTGGTACCCATAGCCAGAGCCGCTGGCAGAAACTCCAAGTCTTCCCAGGAGGTGGCCTCAATAAAAAGTAGAGATGGTACTGGCTACAAACTTCACCATCACATGAGACAGAGTCCACCCTCATTCATTTTCAAGCATTCATTCAACCAACATGTGGTTCCTATTGAGCCCTTCCTGCCTGTGAGGTTCTTTGGGGAATCCAAGGATAGGCAAACCACAGCCACTAAACATCGACTGCTTCCCATCTAGAAGAAGAACCCCAATGATTAAACAGTGAAAAATAATGTACTAAATGAGGTATGAAATGATAAACAATTTTGGAAGAGAATGTAATAGGTAAGTTCCTTGGCTCTGGAAAACTGAAAAACTCAGGTTAAAACACCAAGGTTGCCATTTCTAGCTATGTGACACTGTTCAAGTTTTTACGCTCATTTAACTTTAGTATTTTATCTGCAAAATGAGGATAATAAGAATATTCACCTCATAGGGTTGTGGTGTATATAAAGTTAGCAAAGACTAGAAAATAATGTATTGTTGTATGAGAGAAATGGCATTTACCCTAGGTCTTAAGGGATGGTTTCTATATTAGAATAATAATGTAAATAACCTACTATAAAGGTAGTATGTAATAACTGTACAAAATTTAGAAAATATAATGCATGTTAAAGAAGAAAAATAAACTCCAATTTCTGTTTATGGCTCATCAAGGTTCATTCAGAGATGAACACAATAGAAATTTTGGTAAACTTCTGTCTGATCTTCTTTCTTCTTATATATTATTATATGTAACAGTAGATTATCCAACCAAATTTCCTATATTTTAGAGTCAAATGAACTAGTTATTTCTTTTATAATTTTTGTATTTTAAAAAAATTTTATTTTAGAGGGCCTCTTCTATTCCAAAATGTACATACTGTATTTTAATATGTACTATGTTATAATATGTCATCAACTAGGGCTTCCTAAACTCTCTTTTCATCACTCAAGGATAACAGGACAAAATAAAGTAATAAAGTCTGAATTAGATAAGCTAAAAAAAAATAAGGAAAAGATGCAAAGAAGAAAAAGGAAAAGGCATATATTAAAAAATATGAAAAGAAGTTGCTCACTCATTACCTCACATTTTTGCATACACACTATGTGCTGTTATGCTAGGCTCTGATGATTGTAAAGTTGAATTAGACCTTGTTCTTGGCCTAAGGAGAAATGCCCTTTCCGTGAACTTAAACTGACCAAAGGCAGCTAAAAGTTCTTATTACACTGTATGCCAATGGGAAAAGGAAGAAAACCAATGTATGCTGAGCTTCTTCTACCCTGCACTATGTGGTAAAACACCGATCACCCGTTGTGGCAGCCCTGGGAAGTGGGTATGGGCAGCCCAGTTCACATGTAGAGACACTGAGGGCAGAAAGAGGTGGCGACTTGCCCTAACTAGACCTGGAACCAGCTGGCTTCACGGGTGTGCAACCCCTGCGGTTGCATGGGGCCTGGTACTCAGAAAGCCCCAATTGTCTCCATCTTGAAATTTTTCATAATTGTATCTCTGAATGAGTCTTATGAGCGTGACCTGACAGAGAACTTAGAGCCCCAACGCATGTGTGCTCTCCTCTCCCACCACCTCCCTGCCTACACGGATGGGTTCTTGACCTCATGTTCTTTGACTCCGGCTCCCAGTGACTCAGCCTTCCCATCTCTACCCCATATACTGAGCCCTCCACCCGGGGCAGCAACCTGTTGGCAGGAAGAGGCCTAGCTTTTGCTTTTGCCCCCCACCCCAGCGCGGGCCTGTGCCTGTGGGAGGGTTTAGTGTCAGGAACACTACAGTATTTCTAGATGGGGCAAGGCAGCGGTTGTCCTTGCCATGGGCTAGTAATGCCACAACACATCTAGCAGGTGACTCAGTGAGGACCTCTCACTCACTTCCATCCAGAAGTTGTATCCTTTAGGGGATGCCCATAGGCCACTGGGACAATGATACTATGGGCAGGGGAGACTGACTTTCCCAACTGGAGCCACACATTTTCACTCTGCATGGGCTCTGCCAATTACGTAGCCAACCCTGTCTAGAATCTAGACCATAATGACCTCAAAGCCTTTGTTTCCTGTGACATCCCACAGGCTGGGGATCACGCAGAGGAGCATGAGTTTGAGGTCAGGTGGCTTCAGCCAGCCTCACACCAGAAGCCCAGGCAGGACCCTGGTGGCGCCCCTGCGGCACATCTGGGGTTCTGTGTCAGTGGCGGGGAGAGGAGCCGCCCCAGGACAGCTCTGACCATACCCACTTGCTCTGCCTCCTTCCTGCTCTCCACATGGGCTGTCCCTCTATTTTACTGTGTAGGAGCTATTCTCTCCATCTACCCGATGCTTCAGAGAAATCATGCCAGTCGTGGCAGGTGGGCAGGGCTAGGTGGAGACAGACTGAGAGGTCTTGGAAAGGCGGGAATATGCAGTAGGAAGGAACTGAACTGGGGAGGAGGCAAAGGGAACAGAGGTAAGGGGAAGGATAACCAACTTGGGGAAGGATAACCAATTTGCGAAAGCCTAGTTTTCACAGACCTGAGGGGTTTCCCAAGATGTGGAATTTTAGGTGCTAAAACCCTATAGTCCAGGACAAACTAGGATGTTTGGTCAGTCTAGAGGGCCAAATCGTAGAAACAGTGATAACTAACAGTGCCAGTGTTTTATAGACACCAAAGCTCTTGCCCTTCCACAATCAGAACTCATTCAGGTAAAAATCATGTGAGGAAGGCAGAATGGGTTACCGTCCCATTTTACTTATGAGGAAACTGGGCCTCAGAGAATGCAAAGGATTTACTGCAAATCAAACAGTTAATAAGTACTGGAACAAGACTGCAAATTCATATCAGTTAACAAAACAGAAATAATGAGATCTGATAAATGATTGAATGTGCTGAAAAAGAAAGAAGAAATACAGGCTTTTGAGTTGACTGATAACAGAATGCTTCCTTGAAAAAAAAAAAAAGCGTTGGAGTATATCACGCTCTGAATTTGCTGAGCAACACAAAATTCCTCAGTGGGCCAATGCCTTGAAAATACTCTGCCAAAGTCATGTTTGCCTAATCAGTCAATCTGTCTTGGATGCTGCAGAGCTCTGAGACACACCTTGGCAATGGCTTTATGCTTCTACTCAGGAAATATTCTGGGTCACCTTCCTGACAAGATAAGCATAAGAACTGGCAGTAAATTACTGTGACTGTTCAGTGGCCAGGAAGTAAGCAATATGTAGCCAATTCTCTGTAAAGGACCTGAGTATGGGAACCACAAAAGTAGCCCAGAAGTAAGGGAGGGGAAGAGGTTGGGAGGCTGTCTTTTGGATTTTTTTTTCATTTACCCATTAATTTATTGCGTTAACTATAGATTTCCAGTAACCATGCTACATTCAGGCAATGCAAGTCATAGTCCTGCTTTTGAGAAGCTCATTTTCCCCTTGCTGAGAAGCGCAGGCTGCGACAAGTGCCATAACACAAGTCTGCTGATGTTTGGGGGGAGGTTTCCAGCACAAGTAATACAAACGGGGCCTTGAAGGTCGAGTTAAAATTTTTAAAGGTAGAAAAGTGTAATTCAGTCCCTTATTCATTTATTCAACCAAGATTCATTTAGCATCTACAGTGTGACTTTTCTCAGGATACACAGCTGAGATTGAGCTCAAAGCTATCTGGCTCCAACTTCCATTATACTGTGCTCCTCTGAAGAGGTCCATGACCTTCTGGAAAAAGGCAGGGGCTCAAGGCAAAGGACAGGGGTTGGGTCCAAAGATAAATTCCCCTATGATCCTCTGCTGTAAGCTGACCTCAAGGGCAGACATAAATACACAGCAGAGAATTTATGGAACAGGCACGACAGATGTAGGAGCTATCACTCCTGAGGTACATGCCATGTTCTCGGCACTGAGCGACATCTCATTTTAAACTCATTCTAACTTTGCTTGTGATGCCAAAATTCAAACTCAGAGAGGTTAAATATTTTGCCTAAGGCCACACAGCCGATAAGTAACAGAGTCCAGTGTCTTTCTGACTCACGTCCTATGCTTTTACCACGGCCCTGGACTTTCTCCAAAGCATGTAACTAGCGTGTGACTAACTATGAAATTCGCAGTCCTTCATATCCTACGTACCACCAATTGCTCTCCTTTTATAATTACCATTATTCTTCCTACTACCATAAAAATTAATTACTAGCAAGTGGGAATTTTTATGACAATCATATTTCACAATGGAACTACTCCTGGGCTCTTCTAGGCTCTTCCAAGAGAAAACAGCTAGATGAAATTAATTACTGCGTGAGCTTTAAGATCTATTCTCAAAATGCTGATTCCCTGTTATCCTGAATAAGACTCAGAATCGATCTTGTTGAATTTCCTTGGTTACCAACACGTTTGAAATTTCTCCTCCCTACTCTTCCAGCTTTTTGTCTGCTTTTGCTTGTTTGTTTGTTTTACTATGCATTTGTTTAATTCTCCCAAAATGCTAGTAGAGGTTAGTAAAGTTGTGTAAGACCTCACAGTATCAATCTAGGCTATTCAAAGTATATGCTAGCACTGACTATTTCATGGATATTATTCCTTTTGGTTATAGTTTATGACAACCAAACAGAGCTTTTGTTACAAAGTTGCAATTACAAATTTAAAAAAAAAAAAAACTTTTCTGGGCAAACGCACAGAGAAAAGGCTGTATCTCTGAAATTGACTCTTGGTTTTTGGAAGGAGAAGTGAGGCAGGGGGAGGGGAAGGAGAGAGGATTATGCCTCCTAAATTCAGAGATTCCATCTAGAGAGCAGCCCAGCCTCACTTCTGTGGCCGAGAACTGCGACTCCAGCTTCCATCTGGTTTCCATAAGACAAGGGAATTTGGCGAATGGCTGGCCACGTAACTGTAGCACGTGCACATCCTGACCACAAGCACCAGTAAAGGAGCCAAAGAGAATGAAGAAATTTCCCTCGGTCCCTCTGTACAGTCTAGGCCAGGAGAAGTTGCTTTCGAGAGAAACGGAGTGCTCCTCCACCTTGCTGGGCAGGTTCACAAAGAACTATTTAACTGCATTCAAAAATGCCCAAACCCTCAAAGATGCGGTGTCATCAATTACTCCAGAAATGACAGGTAAATGCTCTAACGACACTGCTGCAACTAATTCTACACAGTGTGTGCACAGGCAGCAGGATCTAAGAGAAAGAGCCTAAGCTTGGATCCAAACGAATATGACAGTTTTGTTATTCACTAACTGTGGAGCCTGGAACACATTACTTAAACTGTTTGAAAAATAGGCATAGTATTTTTAATTCATGAAATTTTTATTGATGATGTATATAAAACATCCTGTGCACTGTGGGTGCTTAATAAAGTTAATTAATTAAGGCTGAAGTAATTTCTTCCAAGACTTGTCGTTATTAAAACATGCTTACAGTGTGTCTGGCTCTGGGATACGGTACATATATGGCCTCTATCAATCTTTTCAACACACCTTTGTTGTTTTTAATGTATACAACATACGGTGTTTCAATGCAAAGAATCATGAAAAGTTTCGTTTGAAAGGCATCTCCAACTCCCTCACCTTCCAGGTGAGGATACCAAGGCTGTAGCGGCCGAGGAAAAGGCCAACCGATTCCAAGACGTACAGCAAGTCAGCGGCAGACCCAGGGCTCCGCCAGTGTCCCGACTCTCAGGCAGTTCTATCTGCTCTTCCACTTGCTCTCATAAATCCTCCTGAAGCTATAATAATTCTTTACAGCAGCAATAAGAAACTGATATGACAGTGTAATATTATACCAAAAACTTTAAGCCACAATCAAAATATCCAACAACCAGGATTTAAGTAAATAACTTTTAGTGAAATACAATGCAGCTTTAAAAAAAAAAAAAAAGCGTTGACTCATATTTATTAAAACAGGAAAAAGCATATGCTATAATTTTAATTTTAAAAGCAATTTATAAGACAGTATATGGAGTATGACTCCATTTTGAGATAAAAAAGGAGACTGGAAGTATATGTTCGAAATTATTTATATTGATTATCATTGGTGGTGGAATTTTTCTATGTTCTATGTACTTTTCTGTATCCTCCAAATAGGATGCAGTAAATGTGTCGATTTTAGAATTCGAAAAATAGATTCTTTTTTAAAACTAAAATCTATTTTTCCCCGATCCTTTCATTTTATAGAACAGGAAACACATATGTAAAGCAGAGGAAGAGCCAGAATAGGGAAGGGACAGCTAGACCAAAGTTCTCAATTCAGAATTTGAAAGCTTATCCTTAACTTATAAAAGGTATAAGAAGCCCAACACTGAATCATCCCCATGAAAGCCCATAGAAGTAACATACACCTCCCTCTCCTCTTTTAAGCCCCCTTCTACAGACCTCTCTTTAGTAATTAAGAAGAGTTAAGTGTGTTCCCTCTAAGACGAGTCATGAAAAGCATGGGAGAGCATGATTGCCCACGGTATTTTTGCAGACTTGCATGAAATTTCCCATGTGAATGCCATACCAAAGGATTCCGCTCTGAGAAAAACTGAATTATCAAGAGATTCTGATGTTATAGACAACTTATAACGCCATCTGATTTAAGTGCTTACCAGTTCTTTACTACTCATTTCTATGCTGTTCTTACGAGTTCTCTGACTCTTCTTGTTTCTTCCGGTCTCTGTCTCCTCAGATCAATCATCCCTTGATCTTTCTTACTGGTAATACTGTTTCCTGTCTAACTCAGTATGAAATATTCCTGAGTTACTACAAAATTTCAAAGACTATACAGAAGTCCGGAGTTACAAAGATAATAAAACAGAGTCCCTGCCTTCAACTAACTTCCAGTTTGGCGGTACAGATAAGCACATGCAAAAGACGTAAATCTCACATAGGGAAGGTTTATTAGACTATCACAGAGGTTCAAACAGCACAAAGGAGAGACTGGGACTGAATGTAATTCCAAGAGGAAAGGAACGATTTCTTGGAGGAGGTACATGTTAGTTACTTGCCTCTTTGTTCTGGGATCTATTCCTCACCCTTCTCTGGTCTGCACTATATCACCTGATGGTTGATAACTGAAAACTACATTTCCCAGGATTCTTTGCCAACTAGCTTCAACCTCAGGTAGGAGATTGTAGGGAGGCAGGAAGCCAGGGTACTTCCATCTCTCTCTCTATGCTTTAGGTGGCGTCTCTGGCTATGGCTGAATCTCATCATGCTGCAGCCCCCATCAGATGGCTCCAGCTCCAGGTCTCCAGGAAGACCATCTCCTTCTGTTGTCCCTCCAGCCTTAGCCATAGCCATGCTAGCACCTTCCTGTTGATGCTAATCTCTCAATTGCCTCACCATCCCCTGCTGGGCCTTTCAGCTTTGCAACAGCTTTATTATTATTATTTTATTTTTTTCATATAGCTTTTTGACTAGTTCCCCAGGTTAAATACCCCGATTTAACTACCAGCTGTGGGCTCTGTCCTCCAGACTGGACATTCAGAAGGAATTTGAAGAACAAGAAGATTCTCAATAGGCAAAGTAAAAAAAAGAAAAGAAAAAGTAAAACATTCTAGGTAGAGATGACAGCATCACCACAGACCAGAATGGAGGAAAGTGACTAGGACAATGAAGCTATGTCTGGGGAGTCATCAGGGAATATACTGGAGAATATGATTGGCAATCTAGGGACAATAAACCACAGGGACACTTGAGTTGACTAATTGAGGAGTATGGGTTTTACTCCACATGCTTGGAGAGTCCTTGAAGGTAACTGAGCACAGTGAAATGAGCAGACTTATGCTTTAGGAAATTCAACCCATAAATGGAAGGAGACTCAACTATATAATGTTAAGTACAGCCTAATGCAGGGCAAAGCAGTGCAAATAGCAAGGAGAGGGTGGAAGCGAGCAGAGTCAGTGTGACTTGGAAAGAGGAAAGGAATGAAAAAAGAAGAGCCTGAGTAACTAAGGGAGTGGTCATCCCAGTGACCAGGAGAAAACTGGCGGTAAGTTTGATCTGGGTTGAAACGAAAGGAAAAGCATCTATTTGAAAATGTGAGTGTGAAGTTCCTGGTAGAGATACCTCTGGGGGAAATTACTTTAAAAGACATTCTCACCCCAATGACAAGTCAGTTTGTCAGACTAAAGGCAAAATTGAGAACATTTACATTAACAAGAAGCAACATCCTTGATTAAATTAATAAATAATTTTTAATGTGTGATTTTAATACTGTCATTTTATTAATTATAAATTCATAAGTTGTGACATGTTTGTGGCATAATGACTGTACTATTAACTTGTTTTTATTAATATTACAGGTAGGATAAAAAATATTTAATAAACTATATTTTAAATATTGGAACAAATGATTATCCCTATAGTATGTAGTGCCACTTGAACATGATTCTAAAGACATAAAGAACTTATGTTTTATATTTTAAAAATCAGTGTACTTTAAAGACATAAACTCTCACCAAGCAACTGAGTTTGTTTATATGATTCTGGGGTCCTGAATAATTCCTGAGTAAATCCGTTTGTTCCAAAGTTTGCAGGTGCTTCACCAGAATCACTGCCTGAATGATGTGCATTTTAGAACTGGAAGGCACTGTTGAGATATTTTATTCCATTTCATGCAGGAGTAAACTGAGACCTGCAGGGAGCTAAATAAATAAATTGCCCAAAGTATCACAGTTAGTCACAGAGCCCAGCCTGATTCCCTAACCAGCATTCTTGTCATTACCATCACATAGGCTTCCAGCCTTTTAGCTTTGTGGTAGCTTTTGGCACCACCCTGCATGAAACCAGAGCTTGCTATTGAGCCAGGGCGGGGGCCTCCCAGATTCGTCAGATCTCCTGCTGATGATGACAGGTAGACCTCAGAGCATAACCAAGTCACTCATGTTTCACCTTAGGGGAAGACACGGTTTTATTAACCTTGTCACACGCCCGCTCCTCTGTTCTAACAACTGTAGCTTTCTGCATGTGGCTCACCAGGCCCCAGTGGGTCTTCCTGCATGTCTAACAGTGGCACACCTAGCATGACCCTAATCACTTCTCTGACACAAGCATAATGGATTTATATTTAAACACGGAACAACAAAGAGATGCTCTGACTTATGACAAAGTGAGGCAGTGGCTTGCTAACACAGCACTATGGTTGTTACTTACAAATTGTACCCTTCCCTATGGGCCTAGGACTACTTTCATAGGACTCTTTTCATAGAAGCTCTTTCTTAGAATCCCCTAAAATTCTAGAACTGTAAACACAGTAACGAGGCTGTTTTCTTCTCCCAAACAGCTCTTTCAGGAGAATCTATCTCTATATTGTACTTCTGCGGCATGTTAAGTTCTAAAGAGAACTGAATGGCTCTTCTTCCCTGTTTTGCTTCTCACAGGAGACATGAATTTTTATTCTTCTCGGTGACTCAGGGACTCTAACACAAACCACACATAACCTGCCTGAACTTTCCCTCTGTCGAGGGAGGCAGAAGAGGATGGATGTGTTATCAGATTAATTCAGATGCTCAGGTTCTCATAGGATATTATGGAATGAACTATGTCCCCCACAAATTCATGTTGAAGTCTTACCCCATCCCGAGTACCTTAGAATGCAGCTATATTTGGAAAGAGGATCTTTAGAGAGGTAATTAAGGTGAAATGAAGTCACAGGTGTGAGGTCTTAATCCAATATGACTGCCGGAGAGAGACATCAGGGATGCATACAGAGACAAAGCCATGAGACCACAGCAAGAAGGAGGCCATAAACAGGCTGAAGAGAAAGGCCTCAGGAAAAACCAAACACGCTGACCTTGATCGTGGATTTCTAGCCTCCAGAACTGTGAGAAAATAAATTTCTGTTCTTTAAGCTGCCCAGTCACATAGTATTTTATGATGGCAAACTGAGCAAACTTATACATAGGACGATCCAGAAAGTAACATGAATCTAGACCTTGATTGAAGAACCCAGCACCCAAATGATGCAAGAAGCTTGGTGCTTTATGTCATTTGACATGATAAAATCAGACCAATTTCCCTGTGGAAAAAGCATAAGCCAAGGTAATAAATCTCTCAAGCAATGGAAAGGAAGAATGGTGGCCTCACAGCAAGGCGGATTTCTTTTTGGCAGCCATGGAGCAGGGCCATATTTCATGGAACGAATCATATCCAAAGATTATCATGCCTGAGAAAATGTCTGTCTTATCAGACATCCTTAGTCTATATCTTCAGTCCTGACATATGTAGTAAAAGATCATTAACTCAAACCTCTCACCTCTTTGGATTCCGTGATAGAAGTTATACTAAAGTTTATTAATACACAAGGTAACTAATCAATCAACTTCCAGGAAATGGTATATTTACTTAGATCAGTTTCAAGTGCATCAGGAATACTCATTTGCATGGAAACATTGAGTGTATCAAGTCTGAAGCATTTGTCTCTCTTCATGGAGCAGCTCCCTTCCTTCATCTCTCACCCCAGAAGAGTGGTTCTTAACCCTTGCTCGCTTTCAAGGTTGACTTAAAGAAATTAGAAGGATGAATGAAAATCTAGTAGAACCCATAGAAATGAGAGGATCAAACCAGTATGATTTATTATGTTGAAAATACCTCTAAAAATAGCAAAAGTATCTATTACATATTAGGCACTCCGTAAATGTATTTTCACTTTCTCAATTAATCTAAAAAATAAGTTGTACTATAGTGATTGATTTAGGTGCTGAAGGATCATAAAAGTTCATGAATTACAAAGTCAAAATGGAATTAGAGACCATCAACTCCAACTCCTTTATTACTAAAATGTGGAAACCGAAGTCAACAGAAGTTAAGCAACTTCATTTACTCATAAATAAATACTTTTTGTGTGTCAAGTGCTGGGCTGCTCACAGAGTTGGTTGCTAACAAAGTCAGGACCGGATCCAGGACCTCTGACCTTGAGTTCTCTTTACTCCTACCCCCGGGGATGCCCATGAATTAGTTTTGTTTCAGAAATCACAATGTGATCTCGGGTATATCTTGCTACCTCTCTCTGCATGTATTTAAAGTTGATTCTCTTTCCTTGAATGTGGTTAAATAAGATAACCTAAAACAGGTCCTAAATGCTAACAGGATTACATTTAGAGAACAAATGAAAAAAATCTATGAATGTTACTTATGCTTTGAGAAAGCCTAAGAAGTTTCATTGATACTCTATTTTGAGTAGAAAAGGGGCACAAGGAATGTTTGCTAAATGGAATTGAATGAAAAAGGTATCATGATGGGAGCATCAAGAAGGTGTTGGACCAAGTCAGTGGGAAGCATTTTATGATAGCAGCTGTACTAAGGTTGAGAAGGCGGAGGTGGGAAGGTTGGGAACACAATGATTGTTGAAGATTGAATACAAATTCAGAGAAAGAAGACAGTGGTATTCTAGACAGAGGGAGCAGAATTAACATGTGCATAGAAACATGTTTAATGTGGAATCTGAAAATGCTTTAAAAGTAGAAAGTAGGATACAAAAATGTGTCATTATTAATAACTTGTAATCCTCCTGAGAATTTATGGAAATAGTCTATTTTCAGTCTGCTTCATTTTGCCTGTGAACTGGCTTGTCCAAGCCTCCAAGAGTGTCTCGAATGCTAATGCAACAACTTTGCTGAACGAGTCAATATTTACCCTTTTATGTGCTTTCTAATTTAAGCTTGGACATTCAGCTAATATTCAACAGTGCTTCTAAACTGGCCATAGGGAAGGTTGTACTTCCCAGGCTTGTCAATGAACCCAACATAGACAGCATGATAACTTCTATGCTCACAAACTGGTCTTAGTTTTCTGATGCTAAAAATAATAATAATAATAATAATAATAATAATAATGTACATTTCTGCAGAAGAGAATTTATGAAACCCAAATCCAAGTAGCAGCAGCAGGCATCCACACATACATGCACACAAACACAATCTGCCCATCTGTTTAATGCTCTGCATTCTAACAGAGACCCCCAAAAATGTCTATTTTGCACAGAGTCCTGGAAAAGGACTTTAAAAGGAGGAAAAATATCAGTTTACAAGAAGCTACTTCAACTTTCCTGTAGTTACTACTAATAATAAAATCTTGTTTCTGGTTATGATAGAATATCTGGTACCAGACCTACTATAAACCCTAAAACTAGCAAGAAAAAATAATTAGAAAATTAAATTTAAAAATACTACTTGTAATAGTATCAAAAATATCAAATTAAAAAAAATTAATGAAAGATGTTCAAGACATCTACATTAAAAACTAAAAAAGATTCTGAAAGAAATTTTTAAAATTCTAAATAAATAATGTTTATGGATCAGAAAACTCAGTGTTGTTAATGTGTCCATTCTCTACAAATTGCTCCACAGATTTAATGTAATCCCAACCCAAATTCTAGCAGAAAGGGTGATTCAAAATTTATATGGAAATACAAAGGACCAAGAACAGCAAAAGCAGTAATAAAAATTAACAAAATTGGGTGAGTTACACTAGTTAAAGCAAAGATTTACCAGTAACTTCACTAAGCAAGACATCATCCTATTGCCTAAGGACAGAGGTATAAATTAACAGGGAAAACTAGAGAGTCCAGATATAAACTCACACATCTTTGGCTAAATGATTATTGTGACAAAAGCACCAACGTAGTGAAATGGGAAAGGAGAGTCTTTTCAACACAGGGTTCTGAAACAGCTGGAAATCTAAGCGTAAAAAACAAAACAAACAAACAAACAAACAAAATCTCCTCTCCTACATCATAACATACACAAATTTAATTTAAAATGAATCACAGACATAAACATAAAAGGTAAAATTGTAAAAATTCTAGAAGAAAACATAGGAGAAAATCTTAATAACCTATGGGTAGGCAAAGATTTCTTAAACAAGACACAATAAGCATGAACCATAAATGAAAAAAAAAAAAGACAAATTTATCTTCATCAAAATTAATGTTCTGTTCTTCAAAAGACACTTAAAGAAATTCAAATGTCAGCCACTGGCAGGGAGAAAATACTCAAGATACAGACATATGCAAAGGATAAGAATATAAAAAGGATAATAAGAAGAGAAAAAATAAAAATTAACAAATGCACCAGAGTTTTGAATAGATACTTGCTTGATAAAAGACTTTCAAATTACCATAAGTGTATAAAAAGATGGTATATATCTTTAATTCTCATGGAAATACAAATTAAAATTACAATCAGATCCCATTATATACCTACAACAATGGCTAGAATTAAAAGACTGACAATACCAAGGGTTGGCAAAGATAGGGGGCAACTCGTACATTGCTACTTGGACGGTACAATACTACAACTACTTTAGAAAACCATTTGGTGGTTTCTTCTAAAGTTCATCACGCACTTAACAAAAACCTCAGCAATTTCAACCACAGGTATTTGCCGAAGAAAAATAAAAACATACATTCACAAAAAGATTTTGTGAATATTTAAGGTAGCTTTATTCATAATAGCCCTAAACTGAAAATAACCCATATGTTCATCGACTGGTAGATAGATAATCAAACTGTGGTATATTCGAACAATGGAATACTACTCAGCAATAAACAGGGGTGAACTACTGATAGACACAATAACAGGAAAGAATCTCAAACATTATGCTCAGTGAAAGAAGCCAGACATTTATATTATGGCCTTGATAGTGTAAAACTAATAAACAGTGACATAAATCAGATAAGTGTTTGCCTGAGGCAAAGAGTATGGGGGGAATCGAAAGCAAAGGGTCTTATGAGAAGTTTCTGGAATGATGGAAATGTTCAGAGCATATGATTTTGTGATTTTTTTCACAAGAGGAGCTTGTATGCATGCTTACTTCACAAGCTACAGTGTTTCACTTAGGCCAAGGATTCATCCACACACATCTTGGAGGAATGAGACCAGGACCCCACACCTCTATGTACACAACTTATAAAAGTTGCTTATGATGGAGCATCTCCTAGGTTTGCAGGAAGGAATATGTTCATAATAATTATGGTTACACTGAATATTATTTATTTATAAGATCTGCTATGTGCCAGACATTGTGGCAAGCTGTGTTCAAGCAATTCTCAAAACAGTCCTGGGAGGTGGGTGTTATGCTTTTCATACACAGATGAGGACAATGAGCCTCGGTGAAATTAAGGAACTTGCTCAAGTTCGCACAGCTAGTAAGCAGCAGAGCTGGGGACTCAGGTCTGATGGAATCAAAGTTGCAGCTCTTTCCATACATAGCACCATACCTGCTCCATATTTGAGGTAACTGGAGCTGTTTCCTCCTAGCAACTAAGTTACCCAAGGGGGCTGGCTGGGAGTGGTCCTTTGGAGAAGATTAAGTGAGGTTGAAAGAATTTCAGGAATGGAATGAATTGTTCTGTACCACGAGGATCATGCAAGTGTCAATACCTCTCTTGAGGCATTAATATGAGTGGACACTGAGCTCCATTGGAAAGTGGGGTGTCACTCTGTGAGAGAACAGGAGGCGAGCAACTGCGCTGATCGCCTGGGCAGCTAAACGCTGATGTAAACAAGTGGGGGAGACTTGAGCATGGCCATGCAGGCAGTACACCCTGGTGTGATGTGATGTGTCTGGTAGTAGACCTGGAGCCACAAAGCCACATACTTTGCATCAGAGCCACTTTGATGCAAAGTATTGCAGGATAGAGTTTTCATGTTGGGAAATAGCTAATGCAGACGCGTTTTTCTTTTAAAGAAGAGAAATTAAAGAAGCATCTGAATGCAGTGGATTATTACAATAGATTTGGAGCTGAAGTGCCGACATTTGGTGAAAATGAATTTAAAGCTAGAGAATACTAGGTTAAAATCTTAGCTCTGTACTAGCTGTACAACCCTGAGTAAGTTATTTCACCTCTCTGAGCCTCCCTCTCCTCAGCTGGCAGATGAAGATAATGGCACCAACTTCCTGGCACCAAGAGTAAGAAGGATGTTTGCAAAGTACCTGTGTGGGTGCCTGGCACTGGGAAAATGTCTGACTCTCTCTTCCTCCTCTGGGTAACCCATCTGGCACCTTGGGCTTCCACTTTGTCTTGAATCCCTAAACTTGGCTGTACTAACTTGCCTGGAACCCCGCCTGCCTCTGCGGAATGGAGTCTGCTGGAGGTCAGTTTTCTTTTCTGCTCCTTTTCTCTCTTTGTCTCTTCCTGAGTCTTCCATTCCTTCTGTACCCCAGGCTGAATGCTTATCCACCCCTCACTTCTGGATCTCTTGGGTCTGCCCAGGCTTTTCCCCAACTCTCTGTCATCAACCCAGCCAGAAGAACTCCCTAATGTCCTCTGAAGCTGGCTTTGATCAGAAAGGCAGGAACAAGTTACTGTTCTAATAAAAACTGAGTCACAAAGGCCCTAGGCCTTTCTGCTGAATCCTTTCCTAACTGGACTTAATAAAAAGCAAACCTGACCATGTCATGTTCATGATTAAAATCTGTTTCATTCTCCCTCAAGATAAAGTCCAAAATCCTCAGCATGGCTTGCAAAGTCCAGCAGGACGTGATTTATGACAACCTCTCTAACTTCCTCTCTTACCGATCTCCCCCTCCACCTGCCACTAACAGCCCTACCCTTGTACTCCACCTTCCAGCCAGATTAAACTACAGGCACTTCCCACATATCCTGCACCCTTTTTTTGCCCTAAGGACTTTGTATATTCCGGTTCTGTTGCCTGGAATTCTTGCCTCCCATTTCTTTCAATGCTCTCTGCCTGGATTCTCTCTCTTCTTCATAAATTAGTTTAGCCATCATCATCTGGGAAGTAATCTCAGATGGGCTGATTCAGGGTCTGTCTTGTGAGTGTTCCTAAATCTCTAAGCTTCCATAATAGGATTAATTACCACTAGTTGGCTTTATATGTCTCTCCCACTAGACTGTGAACACTTCGAGAGTAAGCCTCCGTTTTCATTCCTGTATCCCCAGCTCCTACTAGGGTGCCTGGCATCTAAGGAGCACTCAGTGAGTGCTTGTAGAATGAATATATAAAATGAACTAAAGCAAGGGAGGAATGACAAATGACATTTAAAGTAGGCTATGGGTCCTGAAAAAGATATCCCCTAGAGAAAAGAAAGCAAAAGTGAGAATTTCTGCAATAAACTTTCTGTGAGATTTCCCAAAGGATTCCAGCAAATGTAGCCGACTGCAATCCAAGACCACTGGACCACCCTGGAAAAGCAAAGTCTTCTTCTCAGAATTGTGTGAAAACCCCCTCCACCCACGACATGCTCCCAGCCCACTCAGTCTGGAAATGGAGTGTCACATTTTTTGGTCTATGCTATGCACTTGCCTGTCCAAAGTTGAAGGGAACAGCATTCTCTCAGCACAAAGAATGCACCCAGACCCACTGATTAGGAATGTATTTTTTTAACCAAAAAGTTTGGGAAGAGTTAAGCAGCCTGGAAGCTTTTAGAGATGTGTAGAAAATAGGATTCGGCGCAGAGACCTCCCAGGATGCAGAACTTGTCCCAGACAGGGATCAAAGCTGTCCCAGATCTGTTAAGCATTTCTAGGGGCTTAAGTAATTACCAATGATCCATTTGCAGCAGGTCCCCAAGGTGGGCACCAATACTCCTAAGGTCTGTTTTCATGGGAGACCTGCAAATGCAGGCTTTTTTTTGCCCCAGTAGATGGACAAATTTGAGCAAATATATACTTAAATGAGGGAGTACCACTGGGTCCCTGAGATACATACGGTTGTATAGAAAGACATCGAACCAGTTTCTGGCCTGGCTGCGGCATGAATGTGTCACTGATGACTGTCTCCTACAAGCTCTATTTCTTCATCTCTAAAATGCAGACCCCCAAGGGACCACAAACCAGGACAGCGGATCTGACAGTGGGTTGACGCAACACAACAGTTGAGAGGTGGTCTCTGAGGTCTGCGTGCCTGGATTAAACCCTGGTTCCACCACTTGTATGACTTGTTTTCTTAACTGCCAAGCCTCACTTTTCACATATTTAAAATGGAAATGAGAGGAAGTATGTATAAGAGTAATGGTTCAGTAGAGTTAGAATTCCATATAAAATCCTTGTGAGCTCCTGACACATAGTACAATCAGTAAGTTTTAACTACCATTAGTGAAATAAGGTGACAATCTGGAGATGTACGGTAGCCACAGCATTGACCAGCGCAGAATCTTTGCTCAGGTGGCTCCCATCACAATACTGCAGAGCAACCGTGTAGCTTCAACTATACATGGTCACTGATTTGGATTTATTCTGTTTCGGTCAACACATATTTACTGAGATTATGTGTGCAGCCAGTGCTGGGCTCTGAGGCTACAAAGATGAAGGAGGAATGGTCCCAGACCTTTTCGATCTCACTGATGGGTGGGAGAGTCAGCTTCGAAGAGATGTCATGACAGAATAAGATTCATCTCATTACAGTGTGATAAGTCAAGGGAGAGTGGGCAGCAGAGGGGCTGTGGAAGGGGCCCAGGACCAAGCAAGGGTTTGTGGAAGGGGCCCAGGACCAAGCAAGGGGCCACAGAGAAGGGGCCCAGGGCATGTGGAAGGCTTCCTAAAGGACACGAGGTGCAAGGGTTTTACACAAAAGAAAGAGAAGGTGGAGCTCACCAGCTACTGAAGGCAAAAGAAGCATGTTCAAAGCAGGAAGGCCCACCACGACAAAGGCCCAGAGATGCCATGCAGTAGAACTTTTGGAACGACTTGGAGATACAAGAATAATTGACTATGGCTAGAGGCTAGGGTGTGAGGGCAGCGAAGAACCTAGTGCTTGACATAAGTAGAAGCTTATCAGGGAGATCCACGGGCCGAATGTGGGTTTCTCAACTTTGTCACTATTGAGATTTTGGCAGGACGACTCTTGCTGGGGGAGAGGGTTGTGCTATCTTGTGCGCTGTAGAATGTTTAAAAGCATCCCTGGCTTCTTCTACCCACTAGATGTCAGTAGCACGCACACCCCCTCCCCAATGTGACAGCCACAAATGTCTCCAGACATTGTCAAATGTTCTCCGGGGGCAAAATCTCCTAGTTAAGAACAACTGTCCTAAGGACTTTGAACTTTAGGCTGGGTTAGAGGCTCCTAAGGTGAGGTGACATGGTCAAGTATGCATTTAATTTTAGATTATTTTGGGTTAGAAAAATAGCACAAAAACAGCCAATCTGATTCAGCAGCTATTGCAAGTCTAGGAAAGGGATTATAAGTGGCCATAGGAATGCTAAAGAAGGAATATTGTGTCACCTTTCTATATATATATATATACATACACACACACAGAGTACATATACAACTATATGCTAATTGATCATTAGTATATACGCTAATTATATACTAATACATTAGTGTGTATATATAATACTAATTATATGTTAATATATAATATACACATACATACTAATTGGCTTTAAAGGAAAATGGGAGGAGGAGTCCTAATGAAGAAGGGGGTAACGCATCTTTACCTCCTCTCCAAGGAAAAACTGGATAACTTTTTCAAATTGTTTATAATTCTCCAGAAAAATTATAAATGCCACCTGCACTTTAAACTTGATAACACCACTTCACAAACATTAGCTCATGAAATTCTCATAACGGCCACTTAAATTGGGTTTTATAACCCTCTGTTACAAATGAGGAAACTAAAGTTTAGAGAGTTAGTGCTTCATCTAGAGTCGCACAACAAGTAAATTGTAGAGCACAAACTCGCTTCTTGAGTGCAAATCCTCTCCTCTTCTGCTGTATCATTAAAGACGTTTCATAAACATAAGGCTACGGCATTTTGATTCATTGCAGGGAGTTCTATCTGGGCGTTTTAAAACTAACTCTGTCTAGTTTTTCAAACAATACATTTTCAAGCACATGATCTCAGAAAAATACAAAGAGAAGGGAACCGCAAAAGTTCTGGAAGGTTTTGCATAACTTTTTTTAATGTGCTTTTTTGCTTTCCTCCCTCTTCCTAATGGTGTTAATTAAGAATGTGCTGTCTCTCTCGCTGTCTCTCTCTCTCTCTCGCTGTCTCTCTCGCTGTCTCTCTCTCTCGCGGTCTCTCTCTCTCTCGCTGTCTCTCTCGCTGTCTCTCTCTCTCGCGGTCTCTCTCTCTCTCGCTGTCTCTCTCGCTGTCTCTCTCTCTCGCGGTCTCTCTCTCTCTCGCTGTCTCTCTCGCTGTCTCTCTCTCTCGCGGTCTCTCTCTCTCTCGCTGTCTCTCTCGCTGTCTCTCTCTCTCGCGGTCTCTCTCTCTCTCGCTGTCTCTCTCGCTGTCTCTCTCTCTCGCGGTCTCTCTCTCTCTCGCTGTCTCTCTCGCTGTCTCTCTCTCTCGCGGTCTCTCTCTCTCTCGCTGTCTCTCTCGCTGTCTCTCTCTCTCGCGGTCTCTCTCTCTCTCGCTGTCTCTCTCGCTGTCTCTCTCTCTCGCGGTCTCTCTCTCTCTCGCTGTCTCTCTCGCTGTCTCTCTCTCTCGCGGTCTCTCTCTCTCTCGCTGTCTCTCTCGCTGTCTCTCTCTCTCGCGGTCTCTCTCTCTCTCGCTGTCTCTCTCGCTGTCTCTCTCTCTCGCGGTCTCTCTCTCTCTCGCTGTCTCTCTCGCTGTCTCTCTCTCTCGCGGTCTCTCTCTCTCTCGCTGTCTCTCTCGCTGTCTCTCTCTCTCTCTCTCTCTTTTTTTTTACTCAGTCCAGGCTCTTGTAACTAGAGCGCACCAGCCCTTGCCGAAGTACTTACCCCGCTTGTCCCCGGAACCTCTCCAGGTTCTGTGAATTTGATGCCTGGAGTCCATGGGCCATAATTAGGCCACTGAGGGACAGTGAGAATCAAGCCCTCCACTTAATTTGTTTGAATTTCCCCTGTTGCTGACAAATCTTTCTGCTTTATGTTTCGAAGGAGAAAAAAAACAAGTGTTCTCTTTTTGCTCAGTGCAAAGTTTACAGCTGATAAATCTGTCTCAATGTTGTTAACAAGTCAAATGCACCTGGGGGCCAAACACAGTTTTGCCAGACCCATGAAGCATGCGTGCTTTCCCCCAGTTGTGCCCCGCACGTCATTTGTTACACTGTTTGTAACAAATGTGGCTATACCCAGTCTCACTCCCACTCCGAGTTATGAAGCTTGCTCCATTTACAGAGTTTTCCAGCAATTTAAAAAAAAAAAAAAAAAAATCCTGGGAAGAACATCAATATTGTTCTGTACACTGGGTAAGAAACAAAAGTTACGGAAAGCATTCAAACTACACAGTTGCTGTATTTTTATTTCTTTTAAATAAATTTGCTTGAGAACTATATCAAAAGTCAGAGGGGTGATTTGGCCACTGGAGGCAAAAAGGAATCAACATTTATCCAGAACTTTTCCTGAGCTAGGTCTTATACTAGTTGTCTTGCCTGCTTATCTCATTAACTCTCGCCACAATCCCATGGGAGATCATCCCTTTAATATTCATTTTCTAAAAGGAAACTTGGAAGCTCAGCAAGTATAAAAGACTTGCCCAAGACGACTCAGCAAGTAAACGTAGAACTGCCAATATTTATTCACTCATTCAACCATTTGTCGAGTGTCTACTTTTGCCAAGCACTACTCTTGGTACTGAAGATACGTCTGTGAATGAAACAATGACCTCAGGAAACAGACGTTCTATACAGGGAAACAAACATGACAAATACATAAAATACACAGTATGTTAAAGACAGTAAATGCTGCCAATAGTCATTGATGCTGTTCACCAAATACTTCTTTGGCTTTCCATGTGTCTAGCTCTAGCAAATGAGTTATAAGCAGTATCACTTCTGGGCTGGAGTATGTAATTGCTAGTTTGAGACTCTCCAGGACATGCTCTGTCCCTTGCCATGGTAATGGGCAAGGTTTTAAGCAGTGGTCACTCCATCAGCTCGGGCCCCAGGTAAGAGCAACAGATCTCAGCTGCGGGAAAGAGGAGCAAGGCTCCATGCAACAGGGAGGATCAACTGCTTAAGGTATAAGTAATGAATATTTAATTGGGAGAACTATGAGGCCCTACCCTGGAGCTCAAAACCAATGGTGCATATAGCCTGGATCCTGGAGTCAGGGGAATCGGGTTTTTTGAATCACATCCCATTACCTGAGGGAGAATGGTACAGTAGAAGAGATGTGAAAGGTGAGTCATGTAGACTTGGGTTCAAATCTCAGTGGTATCATTAACCGGCTAAACGAAAACCTTGACCTTGAAACAGTTAATATTTGAACCTCAAGTTTATTTGAAAAATGCAAGTAACAAACCCTTGCTTTATAACGATGTTGTATTCTTAAGGCCACAGTAAGGTGAAGTATGTGACGTGACAGTGCTTGGTCCAGTGTTCATTAACTTTCCAGGTCCCCACCATTCCTGTCTTCCCTCTTTAGGTGCTTTCTCCTTGGAATGGGAAGTTGTGTGTTGCCTGCATCGGGCTACAAGCATGACTTTTTCTAAGTCAAATGGCTGTAATTAGATGGCCTTTCCTTTCAAAAGCCTGGTTTTTGTTTTCCACACTTTGGTTTCTTTGTTTTGTTTGTGTACATTTTTTTTTTCTTTTTGCTTCTTTTCATTTGTCTTCAGAAAATTATTTATGTATATACTATAAAACATTCCAAAGACTGAACATCCTCTTCAAGATTTGTTTTATGTTGTATAACAAACAACATTGATTCTCACTTCCCATCACAGCTGCTATATTTCCGTCTCTTTTTGCTTCTCTCTCTCTTTTTCCAAGGAAAAGTAAGGAACGCAGCTTCCTAGATCCCCTGCAGTCGTCTCTGTCCCATGTATCATCTTCCCCTCTCTTGGGACCCTGTCTGTTGATTAAAATATGTAATTGGATTAAGCAGGTTTATGTCTCCACGTCCTGTTTCCTGTGTAATTTATGTCCTACACCACACATCAGTAAGCAAAAAAAAAAAAAAAAGGAAATGTCTTCCCATTCACAGAGAAAAATCAATTATCCTCCCTTCTAAAATGAAATCATATGTATTTATTTCTTGGGAAGTCTTCAAAGAAACCAGAAGGATCCCTCTAAAATATTCAGGCCATCTTCACAACCCCCCAGAGTCTGGTTTAATGTTTTATTAACCAAAAGTTTATTGGTTACCTACTAAGCACTAGATATCAAACGCAAGGAAGACATGGCCTCTCTCCTCAAGGAACTCATGGTCTAGAAGAGGAACGATACATGACACATGTACTGAAGTGTGACTCACGTAGTGCTAAGAGTAGCACAGTCAGCGGTGGCCCAGAGGAACCTATGATGAATATGACAGTGTTTGGAGTAGGAGTGGGGGCTCTGTGGGGACAGTGAGATGGGGAATGCGGTTGGAAAGATCAGCCAGACCAGGTCGTGAAGAACTCCAGATTTATGAAAGAAAAAATCAGATTTTCTTTTTTTTCCCCAAAGAGGGGAGGATTAGAAGATTGTGGATTCAGTTGATTCCACAGTGAATCTGGACAGGTTCTCATATAGAAGTGGGAAGAAATGGAATTAATTAGACAGTGTGCTGGGAAATTAAACACGTTATCTCATTTGATTCTCACGACACCCAAGCAAGCACCTGCTTCACCACAAAATATTATTATTACACCATTTTATATACTAGAAGATCGAGGTTCAGAAACATTAAACAGGGGAAGGGGCTCTGCTTCCCTTCAAGGCCGAACACTGGGGACCCGTGGTGTGCATCCGGTGAGGCTGGGACGTGCTCGTGCACAGCACCTGCGGGATAGATTTCCATGGCAAACTCTTCTATGTGCTGGTTAGGAAACCAAAATATGTCCTTTAACTCATGGGTTTTCCTCCACCAATGTGTTTACTCCAATGGCTTTTAGGTTCATGGTTTCTTAAACCTGACATAAGAAGTTAGATGTTAGGCTAGAGGAACCAATGGTAGCTGGAGGAAAGATGAATGCCCAGTAAATTGTAAAATTACCAAAGATGGCACATCTCTAGGTAAAGATCTTTAAGGCCCCGAAATACCTTTGCTCTCTCCCATTGTTTGGAACTTCAACATTAATATACAAAAAAGTTTAGACTCCAGAACATTTCAAATGGATGAACAGTGCTGGCATAAAAAAATGTGTGGCCTTCATGAAGCTTTGCCTGGGGACACAGAGAAGCACTTCCTTGGGTGTGTGTGGTGGGGGCGGGGTTGCGGGGATGAGCACCATAGTATCACCAACCACCCAACAATGTTTCCCACATTGCCCTCTGACAAAGGAGACAGAAGGCGGTTCTGTGGGCTCCAAACAACTCTCATTGGCAGGCAAGTTACTCAGCAGGCTTCCTCCCTGGAGCAGACTACCCCTCCACCCTTGCTTCTGCGGGGTCGATCAGGAGGAGTTTACCAATAAACTTGGTCTTTGTCTCAAGCCCACATTCTCAGAAAGCACAGCCTATACCAGGTGAGAGTGGTCAATAAAAGCCAATAAGGATGTGTATGCTGGGCAGGATCAGAGCCATGAGAGCAGGAACCAGTCAAACCCATCTCCCAGATTACACGTGGGATAAAACTGGAAACATGAAGAAACTCAGATATACGGCCAGAGAATCACTATTCATTCTGTGTGGAAGCCCAGGCTTCACAAAAGGGCAAAAATAGCCCAGCGAAATGTGTGTGGGATCATGGCAGGAGGGCCTGTCACTCCCTGTCACAGGGCAGCCTCAGTCAGGCCCACGTCTATCAGGCTGAATATAAATCCACTTATTTTTCTGTTTCCTTGAAAATTATTGCACAAGTTTACCAATTCTTGCCTCCAACCACGCGTGGACAGAACTGATGGGTCAAGTATTGAAAAGCAGAGTTCCTTGGGTTGTCTGGCACATCTACTCTCCCTTTATTCCCCTAGCGACTCTTTGTAACATTCTCATTGGGAAGGACAGACACAGTTGTAACTGGATCTACTCAAAAGTGGCACAAGAAAAGTTATGTTTTCCCTGGCCAACCTAGAGAGTCAAAATTAATGTGAACAACTCTGAAGCAAGCAGCATCCAGGCACCTCATGGTTCCTCTGCCCTTTGGCCCTTTACCACACATAATCACGAAGAGGAGCTGGTGATCATAGTGCTATCAACCGTTAGTCCAGAATCTTACCCAAGACGAGGATCCTGTGAAACATGTCTGGTGAAAGTCCCCAATAACTAAACTGGGTTCCTTTCTGCCATCACTTTTTATTTGGCCACAATGCTCCAAGCCTTTATAGACATTAGGGTTTAACTTTAAAATTTCTAGTCACTGCTTCATTGTTTTTCTAAAGTCAACCATGTGAAGCTCCATCCAATTTCCTTGTCACTTCTAAGTTATACCAAGTGAGAGTATTGCCAAATGACAATTATATTAAATGGAAACAGTCTGCATGTAAGATGATTTGATGTGAAGAAATAGGGCACTTTCCACGATCCTGTGGGTCTCTGGGTATGCTAACGTCTCTGGGATGGACAGACAACGTGTACTGAATGAGTGTGCTTGCCCACGTGAATTCCCATGTCAAGACCCATACTGCCTACCGCCAGTTCTTAGAATTCTCCACTGCCAATCTTAAATTGCACATTGTTAATGCATGCCATTAAGATTAATCTTTGCTTTAGCTGTCATTTCTTATTTACAGATCCAAATTTTCTTTGCTGCAGTTAACTCTAGTTATGGAATCTTCCCTGATTATGAGGCCCTCATGCCACCTTAAATTGAGCATCCTTAATTTGAGGATTGAGTGTGTGTGGAGGAGATTAAGACCCATCTGAATTCACCATTCAGTTAATACAGATGAAACCTTATCCTGTAGATTCTTCGAAAGGAGTGTTAATAGTGTGGACCCGAAATTTTATTGCATATAAAATTACAAGGTTCTTGATCAATATAGATGACACGAGGGAAGAAAACTACTATTGATTGAACACCTATTACATATGGACATTGTGTGCACTCATAGCTTTATGTACATTAATTCCTTAACAACTCTATGAAAAAAATTAATATTTTCTCCAGATTACAAATAAAGAACATAAATCTTAGAGTGAGAAAGTGACTTATCCAAAGTCACAAAGC
Source organism: Pteropus alecto (assembly GCF_000325575.1). Classification (NCBI taxonomy): domain Eukaryota; kingdom Metazoa; phylum Chordata; class Mammalia; order Chiroptera; family Pteropodidae; genus Pteropus; species Pteropus alecto. The sequence goes on from NW_006431915.1 coordinate 3,617,696, forward strand.
TAATGAACATAGAGGTTGAAATTTTTTTTAAAAGGGGGTGATGATTTCTGTTCCGATAGTGCTCTTGTCTCTACAACACCTAGAACAAGAAAAGCTTTCAGTTTTACTTCTCACTTTCCCGACTAATTATTGCCAATAAGAATTATGGTCTATGGTTCACATTATTTAGGTGTTCACATTATTTATGGTCTATGGTTCACATTATTTAGGTGTTCAATCATAGGTGTTCAATCAATAGTAGTTTTCTTCCCTCGTGTCATCTATATTGATCAAGAACCTTGTAATTTTATATGCAATAAAATTTCGGGTCCACGCTATTAACACTCCTTTCAAAGAATCTCCAGGATAATGCTAATTAGTTGCATCTCACATACAGATCATATCTAATTCCAAATGACATAAAAAATTAGGCAGCTGATTCATTAAGATCTACTTTCTCTCTACCTTCTCAGGACAATTATTTATTCGTTTCAGCTGAGAGGGGAATGTTTTCACCATGTCAGCTACTCCCATCAAAAAAGCGATTATGGGTAGGAATTTTCAATAGTGTACTAAGGGTCTCTGCCACTATTTCTGTTTCCTAGAGGTACCTGCATCTCTCCACAATTATTGAAGATGGAAAGTCCTGTATTCAAGACTTAAGGAAATTCACAGGTGTTCAACTTAACTATAATGCATAAACAGGACTCCTCTTCCATGTCAGCAGCAGTTTGGTTAGCTCTGAGCACAGTCAGCACAGGATTTGAATCAGGACAGGGCAGAGCTATTTTTACCCTAGCCATGGATATGTAGAATCAAAGGCAACAAAACAACTTTAGAAACAAAAAAGTTTAGTATAGCATAGGTATGCAATTAGTGCTTATGGGAAAGGGGCAAAAAATGAAAAGATGAGAGGGGAAAAAAGATATATAGCAGCTTCACCAGACAAACTTTTCCTTGAAAAAAAAACCAATTCTACTTTTACTTAAAGATGTTAGGCTGAACACACATGTTTAACCCCTGCTCTCTCCTTCCCAAAAGTCTACTTAAATGCTGTTAGTCACTATAATGTTTTGTTATTGTTTGTCTGTCTGTCTGCCTATCTGTTTTAAGATATAAATACACAAGGACAAAGAAAACAGAGGAGGTAAGAGCAACAAAATTTTGGAAGGTGGAAACTAACTGGATAAGTAGTAATAGATTTAGCAGGATCCTAAACTGGAGGAAGATATAATTTTCAAAATGATGAGAAGAAGATCCTACAAGTTTGCAGAGATAAAATACGGTTTTCATATAAATCTTTAAGAATTACACTGGCTTCGTAATTCTAAACAGAAATCTTGGAACCAAACGAAAATTGAGTAATGCCTTCAAAATTCTGAGGGAAAATTATTTCCTACACAGAAGACTATACCCAACCAAGTTATCAATTAAATGTGATGGGAATAAAACCTTTTTCAGACACACAGGTTTTAAAAAAAAATTTATCTTCTGTACACCTTTCCTCAGGAAACTGGTAGAGGATGTGCCCCATCACAACAAGAGACTAAACCAAAGAGAAGGCATGAGATCCTGAGACCTGGGAAACAGAGAACCCAACATAACAATACGTCAAGGGAATCTCCAAAATCCCAAAGGGATGTTGACAGAAAACCCCTGTGCAGAAGCCCTAGAGAATAAATAGTTGCTGGTTGGGGTCTTCAGAAGCAGGTGTGGAAGAAGAATCTGGCATGTGGGATAGAGATCAATAGTAGATATCCATACTTCTGAGGGAGTAGGAAGAAGGGAGAGGAAAGAGTCAAGATTGAGCAGAAGGAGAAGTTGAATTATATGATGCAGATATAGTGATGCTTCAGCCAACCCCTCAGAGCTCTCTGTAGCATTACAGCCCATTTGAGTTGTCCCATGGTAGGCTGAAATGACTTTTATACCCTCTCTGTTATCAGTCATTGGATAAGGGCCACCCTGGGAAAGTCATGCTGTCGGGCAGGACAGATATCATGCTGTCGGGCAGGACTTCATCTTCAGCTTAGGTGAAGATGAAGAAGCTGACATATAGCTGAGGCTAACTGCTGACTTCTTCCGCAGCTGGAACAAAAGGTCCCTCCTCAAAAGGGCTTGGTCAACACATCTCTACGTCTACCACACTGGTCCAAATTGGAGCAGGTTAAAAGAGGCCAGAAAAAAATTTCTTCAAGGAGATAAAATTGACATAATACCTAATGTGTTTTAAATGTACACAACTGGGGGTAAGTTTGGGGATGAATTAATGATGATACATACAAACCTAAGCAAAGGATAAAAACAAGATTAAGTCCTAGGACCATAAAATGTTGTGCAAGGAAAGTAATCATACAATACTGCATACCCAGCTATAAATTATCTTTATATGGCCATACAGTTACATTGAGAGAATCGGGGAATTAGCAATGTGTATAGGGGTAAATCCCCACCTCCCATAGTGAGAAATCAATATTAGTACTTAGTATATTATTTTACAAATCGAGAGATAGCAACATAAGCTTGATTTTAATACATAGGAGTAAATGCTAAAATATTCTATTAGAAGTGTTTGCAAGTGGTTGCCTGTAAGAAGAGGAACATAGTAACACATAGAAAAGTGCTACTTGTCACAGAATGATGTATGTATATAGCTTTGATAAAATGGAACCCACATTTAAAAAAAAAAAAAAAAAGAAATCATACTCTATTGTATTCTGTGCTTCCTGATGGTGAGTATTAGGGTCTGGTTCTTACTATATTTTCCATTACCTATTCCAAAAGGATAGCCAAGGTCATTCTCTTGCCTATAGCCACCTCCCTTCCTGGCTCTTGAGAGGATTTTGCTGGAGAAATTGCAGCAGTAAGTGCCCTTGTGTAGGGAGAGGGGAAAGCAAAGGGAGAGAGGAGGGGCAATCCCTAAGGCAAGAAAGGTGCTGGAGATGGGGAGGTTCTACGAACAGTGTCCAGTCACTGCAGTGTCCAGTCACTGGGGCGCCCAGGCTAAGCAAAACTTCTGGAGTGAGTTTGTGATGGAAGGTTCAGAGCCAGCCTGAATTTAAGATATTCTGTAACCTTGGGCCACACTGGCAGTGTCCATGAGAGCATGAGCAACTAGGCTCGAACCCCAATTCCCCACATCCACTTACTATTCTGATATTTCCTTGTCTCCTTGGTAAACTACAAGTGCACTATTGACTGCAGTGCTATTATTATCATTTATTATTATTTATAATGACAAACAAGAGAGCTGGGTAGTTTTTATTTAATGACTCATAAAAACTATTTTAGTAGGAATTATGCCTGCCTATGTATAATCTTTTGGATTAGCTTATTCCAGAATGTTTTAATAAATGACTAACGAGAGTCTCAAATTATCACAAGTCTTACTTCATCAGTTCTTATTCAATAAGTATTATGATAGAAGAAAAGATTATCATAGTCTTGACAACAACCTGGATATGCATCAGATGTTCCATGTTCCTAGATTTAGGGCTTTGCACATGCTTTTCTGGCTTCGGGCACCAGTCTTGTCCCTACTCTCTGCAGAAATTGCTGTTTCTCATCGAAGCTTAAATGTCAGCCCCAGCCCTAGGCCTTCCAGGAGTAGGATCACCCTATCTCAATAAGTCATCTGTTACTCTCCAGCCGCCAACACTTCAGACGAGCTCTAATTACGTATTTTATTTATTCACTTATCTGTTTTTTTCTTAACTCTCTCCCCACTCAAAAGCCATTTCTGCATAACCACAAGCCTTGCTTGTCTTTTCTACTCTATATCCAGGTACTTGGTGGGTGCTCCATGAATATTTATTGAACTTAAAAGCCAATGAGTTTCATGGTTAACATAATTAGGCAATCTTCTAATTTTTGGTTGCGTTTCAAAGTAGTTAAAATGTCAATTATGGCAGCTGTTTGACTTAGTCACTGCAAATGTACCATTAAGCACGCAATTGAATTTTCAAGGCTACTATACAGATAAGAGCTTCTGTGTCCCAAACCATGCCTTCCTAAATTACAAAACTCAGAGCCACAGTTGGTAATTCATCATTCTAAGTGCCAGCCATTTTGCCAACATAGGAATTGACAGAGCAAAAAGCAGAGATAGGAGCAAACTGTTACTACTAAGTGTTGAGTATTTAATACATACAAGGTACTCGGTGTATCTGTCATCCTCATAATAATCCCAAAGGATAGTTTGGGTTTTTTTTAAAATCCCACTGTAAGATGAGAAAATAGAAACTCAGAGAAGTGAAGTAACTTGTCTAAGAACACAAAGCAAGTGAGTATCTGAGTGTTGAATGAGAACTCAGGTCTATCATTTCTAAAGCTGGTGCCCTTTCCACTATAAAATGTCACATCTAAAGTCAAAATTTGTACCTTTTCACACCCAGAAGATCAGACCACAGTAGCTAAAACCGTGCTATTATAATAACCCAGGCCTTTAATAAAGGAAAAAGCTAGGAAACCAACTTCTTTAGTTTGTTGACAAGAAGTTTAAAGGAACATTTTGTTCATGGAGCATTTACATAATGACCCTGAGAATCATGGCTCAATCACTGAAGTCTTACCATAAATCAAAAGGGAAAATGATAAATGTCTTTGAGGTAATAATGGAAAAGTACCAAAGTCTTCAAGGGGTTACAGGTTAGCAGGAAAATATATGAAATGTAAATGACACTTCATTTACTATTAGAACAAGGTACGAATGTTCAGAGTAATTTCTTTCCACCCTGAATTCCTAATGAAATGCTGAGATCAATGTCAAGCAGGTTATTGAAACAGGACATGGAATAGATGTCAAAATAAGTCAAACTGAATGAAGTAAGTTAGAAAAAAACGGAGCCATATGATCCTTTGTCTTTGGTTTCAAAAACAAAGAATCACATTTTTTTCTTTTTTCAAGAGCAATAGTATTTAGAATTTATTAGTCATAATGAAAATGCCAAATTGTTAAGGTAGAGTTATAGTTTTAATAGATGTTGAACAAAAATGAAGCCAATATCCCCTTAAAACAAAACTTATACAAATAATTTTAAAAACAACCTTAATGTTTTCATATTAGTTATTTTGATATACCAAGATAATTTAAAGAAAATTTTATAGAAAAAGATCTTTATTCATCAGAATATCTCGATTTCTTATTTTCAAAAGGATTATAATCATATTTTTTCCAATTATAAAATACATGTTCATTATTTGAAACTTGAACAATGAGAAAGAAAACCCTCCCATAAGCCCAAAAACCATGATAATTTTCCTACAAGTGGAAACACGTTTATATATTACATATGTAATATATAGCTCATGCTCAATTTTATAATACTCATAATCTTTTCCCTACTCTGTGCTTTGGGGATTAGCTTTTTCTAGGATGATACTGATTTTATAAAATTATTTTTTTAATTGAGGTGGTTTTTATTAAACACATGATTATGCACAATTTGATTCAAATGTGTCTGAAAAGCTTTTCTTATAAATATATTTGGAAGTCTTGTTGGATGGTGTCTTCATACTGAATACAAAAACTACGTTACTAAAATCTCACAGCCATCTTCACTCCACCTGTGTAATCAGAGACACCCTCTTGCTGTCCTTGCCCAGAAGGACAATAGTTGAGTGTGTCAAACTGCTGTTGGAAAAGCCCTACGTTGCTGGCCCCTCTCAATACCATTTCCTTTTTGAATTGTTCAATAGCCATCTACATAAAAATCAGTTTTGGAATCTCACACTGTAATTATCTGTGAAGAAGGAGTGTGTTTCCGCCCTTGCCCATCCTTGCCCTAAGGCCAATCCTGAGGCTTTCTCTTCAGCTCTTCCATATCAACTGCTTCCAAGGATGTCAGGGGGCCTCAGCGGTTTTTTTGTTTTGTTTTGTTTTGTTTGAGGCAGATGTATAATTGTCCCAAGGTATAGAAAAGAGGGCAGAGGGTACTTCTCATAGCTCAGCAAGATCTCGGGCTGGAGAAGTTGTAGAGGGTCTCTGTGTGGTTCCCACTCTACTTCACGTGGACGACTAGATCTGACCCTCCTGGCACACCACACAGCTCCATGGGGTCATTTTCTCCCCTCCCCGCAAGCCAGCCCCTGCCACCAATGAGATAGAGCATTCTTTCAAAATTTCTTGTTGGCATGAAGGTTATACCCTGCTTCCCTCAAGCCTGCCTTTTGGTCTCAAAAGCCTGTGTTGAAGGTTGAAAAACAAAAAGAAAAGCTTACCCACTGTTTCTGACCCTTTTGAACCTCCCCCGCCCCGGAATCAGTGTGAAAACCACTGAGGAAAGGTCACTGTCAGGGGGTAGTGAAAAGAGAGCAAGATGTCTCATGTTCCAAAACACCATCACACTAATTCCATTGCAGTCTGCTCCTCAGTGACTGTGAGCAGCTTGAGGGCAGAAGCATCCTCCGATGCCTGTGCCCCAGCGCTCAGCCACTTCTGACCTGGCTGCACAGCCTCAGGAATTGCTCACTGAATGGATACACATGTGAGCCATCAGGAGGTTTATCAGATATGGAGAAATTTGGCTGCAACAAATGGTATTCTTAACAACTTCCAACAGTGCAGTTTCAATCAAGCAGAAAAATGCTTTACTTCGATTTGGAATACTGGAGGACTTAGTGTAAACTGTTGAATTAAACAGATTTATGATAGCTCTGCAAAAGTGAAAGTTTACAAGGTGTTTTAAAGAAACTGATATCACAGGCCATATAACTTCCACAAGCATTTCAATGTAAGACTGTAATTCCTCTGCATCTGAGGGTGATGTAAGTGCAGGCATAGAACACTCAGCCCTCCACCCTCAGTCGAATGGGATGACCAATGGATATAAAATTAAGGAAAAACCAGCATCAGTGTTGGAAAATAGGAAGCATGCCATACATATGCCCGACACGTTAGGGAATGTATATTTCATATAGGCTGATAGTAATTAACTAAAGGTACCGTTTAGGCTCCATTCATGATTGCCCTGTGACGAAGAAGAAATAGGAAGGAAGTAGAGGGACCCAGACAATTCCTGTAGGACCAAGTAATTTGCCGAGGGTGAGAAGAGACCTTGGGCTATGGAAACCCTACAGTCAAAATGCTAGTTCTGCTGCTAGGCTTTCTCTTAGATTGCCAGGAGCTATTTCAAGAAGAAAGTCTTGCAACAGAAGTGAGAAGACACTTCAAGAGCAGGAGGCCACCCCAAACAGGGCTATTTTGGGGGTCCTAGGTCCTGAAAAGATGTTGCAGGTCCAAACAAGAAAATTGCTTTGAAGAGATAAAATACTTCTTTTGAAACATTTACTCTAAGAAGTAAAATGCAAATACACTAATTTGTGTCTCAGAAAGTTTCCAGAGGATTTCTAAACAAGCCTCTGATAATACAGTCAGCAGTGGAATTAAAAAAAAACATAGTTGTTGAATGTGGCATAGATGGCTAATTGTCCACCAAAAAGTTATGGCCCCCCCTTTCATTATTTTTGTCCCTTCACATCAGGGTACAGCCATATGAGTAGTTCCTGCCAACAGAATATGGGCAGAAGCGAAGCATCTCTCCTGGGCTAGGGTTTTTAAGAAGTGTGCCTTCTCTATTACATCGTTCTGCTTTGGCTGCCTAGAGACAAAGGACTCAGGAACCCTGAATCATCAAGTAGAGAGGTAAAAATGAACTTCTATTTGGTATGTTCATATTAGGGTTTGTTGGTGTGGTAGATTATTTAATGGCTGCAAATTCCTTCCCTCCCAGTATCCACATCCCTTTGCTGTGCCTTCGGAAAGAAAAAACTCCATTTCCTCTCACACTCTCTTCACCAATTAAAGGGAAACTGTTTTTTCCATACTCTACAACACTCAACACCAATACTTCGCTTCTGACACCAAATGTGTGGAGTTTTTGTTCCTATACTAAGCAATTCTCCAATTCTCTGGACAACAACCAGGTATCCTACAATTCAACTAAATTCGGTCACTATCTACCTGGAGTTATCATCAGATCCCATAAGTTAAGGGCTCCGTCTCACAATTATGAGTCAAGGTTGTCATCTGTCAGTCATGAAATATTTCTGATTGATCAGCTATAAATCAGGGGTTTTTCACAACTACCTCCTTAGTTTTAGTAGTTTACTAGAATGGCTCATAAAACTCAAGAAAACACTTTACTAACTAGATAACCAGTTTATTACAAAAGGATACAAATCAGGAACAGCCAGGTGGAAGAGATGCACGGGGCACAGTATGGGGGAAGGGGCACTGAGCTTTCATGTTTTCTCTGGGCAGGCCACCCTCCCAGCATCTCCAGGTGTTCAGCAACATAGAAGTTCTCCAAACCCAGTTAGGATTTTTATGGAGGCTTCATTATGTAGGCATGACTGATTCAATTAATGGCCAATGGTGACTGAGTCAATCTCTAGACCTTCTCTTCCCTGAGGTCAAGGAATGAAACTGAAGAGCTCCAACTCTCTAACCACACGTTGGTTCTCCTGTCTATCCAGGAGCCTCCAGCCACCAGTTATCTTATTAGCATACAAAAAGTCACTATCACTAGAAATTTCAAGGGTTTTAGGAGTTCTGTGCCAGGAACAGGGAAGAAGATCAAATACAGAGGCTTACTGACTTACCATGGACTTATGTTCCGATAAACTCATCCTCGTTGAAAATACTGTGAGGCCAAAGATGCATTTAGTATACACAGCCTACTGAACACCATAGCTTAGTTTAGTCTACTCTGAAGTGCTCAAAACACTATCCAAAAAACCCTGGCAACACAGTACACTGTAGAGTATCAACTGTCTACCCTTGTGAGTGGGTGCCTGACTGGGAGCTGTAGCTAGCTGCTACACAGGATCATGAAAGTATCATACCACATATCATTAGCTTGAGAAACGATCAAAGTTCAAAATTCAAAGTACGATTTCTACTGAATGCAAATTGCTTTAGCACCATTGTAATGTTGAAAAATCATTTGTCAAACCATGGTTTAGTCAAAACGTCTGTATGGATTTCTTCTTATTAATCACAATATCACACCTTTTACCAGAGGTCAACAGAATCTGGCTGGTCTTGTGACCAAGAGAATGTGGCAGAAGTAACATTGTATAAATTCTAGAGCCTAGGCCTTGGGATCTTGTCCTCACCTATTTTGCATAAGCATAGAGAACTGAAGATTTTTGGACTTTACAAAATGGATTTCATGGGAGCCATGACAGCCATGTCAACGGTCACACAGTGTAAACATCCTCAGGGTATGACCAGAAAGCCTAAAACTACAGAAACATTACCTACAACTGCCTCTGATAAGCCCCAACTATGGGGGCAGATAAGCATAAGGATTTCGCCTTGTAAGGACCGCCTTGTAAGCTGAACACCTTAGAAAGATGATGCTCAAGCCTGACCCGAGAGCATCATGGGCAAGTGTGCTGATTTCCAAAGACTCTGACCTTCTGCCTTTCTAGTCCTGGCTTGAAACCAATGCTCAGCTTTCTGCGCCCCAAGTCAACAGTGATCGTTTTGGAGACACTAAGAACTTTCATCCCCTCATTCCACTGCCTAAGACTCTGTACATCCCCTCTTGTGTGTTGTGAGTTAACTTGCATGGGTGCCTGATTGGTTTATCTGAGAAGGCTCTACTCAATAAACTTGGCATTGTGGAAAAACACAAATGCATTAAAAGGTGTTACCTCCGTAGCCGGGTTGCTTGCTCACAACACCTATTTGAATATCCTGATCACCATAAGGGGGCCTGGTTCATCAGAGAGACTGGATGGAGAAAGACCCTGTAACAGAGACTGTACGTGAAGCCATCTGAGGCTACCTTGGACCCTCTAGCCCTAGGGGAGCAGGGGATGACTGTAGCCATAGGAGTGAGCCCAGGAGAAACCAGTAGAAGAACCACAGAATGGGGAAAATAACATTAAAAAATACAATAGAGATAAAACAGACATCTCTGTGTCGCAAACTTCTGGAAAACAAAAGAGTGACTTCAAGAGCATTTTGAGGGGAAAAGACTGTGACAAAAACTCTACAAGTAAACAACTGCTTTATGTACATGAGGCTGAAAATTTTATACTGAGGAATGTAATTATATCATTCATCTATGGTTCCAGAAAAGCAGATACAGATTAAAATTACTTGAATATTTAATCAAGACATAAACCAAAATTTAAAAGTTTAAGAATGTGGAAGTTGTGGTAAAAAAGCCTCAGTGATGCGAATGAAACTACAAAAAGAATAATTATAAATATGGTTTTAAAACTTAATACAGATGTTAATAATAATTCTTCAAAGAGAAGCTACATGATGAAAATAGTAATTTGGGTCAAAGTTACAAATCATTATAATAAAAATTAGGACATTTGAGAAAAAATATACATAATAAGTATATTTCTTGTGCTATCGAAATAAGTATATTTTAATTCTCATGATCAGTAATTAGAAAAATAATATTCGAATATTTTTTAATTAAAGGGAAAAAATATAGGCCAAATAAAAATCTTTTAATCAGTGAGATTTTGAGCAATGTATCCCCACTCTAGTGATTTCTTAATAGTCACTTACATATAAATACATGTACTATTGTAAGCTCATGTTTATATGCATTCATAATGGAATATATGGTAATAGAGCTATCGAAAGGATGAGATAAACCTAAAATTAATACTAATTTAAAATAAATTTATTACATGTATTAACACAAACAATTAATTTCTTTTACTAAAATAATAGCATTTAGTGGCAACAGAATGATTAAATTTGCTCTCGATGGTTTTGAAAATATTGGTTCCACAACTTAGCAATTCCAAGGTGCGATCCTGGGTCAATTTTTATGTGAAACTGGGTTTTCATGACTGTAGTAGCTAAATAAGATCCTTCAGGGATAGACGAACTCAAGGCGAAGAAGTACAACATTGACTACACTTAATATCCAAAACGCTTATGTCCTGTTCCCTCCACAAATTATGGACTTGTTATTGTTAAATTTGGTAGTAAATTTCCACTTTCCATGATATCTCCCAAATGTTTTTAAAAAGGAATCAGTGCATGTTACATTGTTACGCTTCAACAAATGGGTTTAAAAATCTCTAAAACTTTTAAACAGGACAAATATTCAAGTTTTTTTTAACTGTGTTGATATGAGAGATTATTTTTTATAGGTGTAACATTTATATCATTTTCAGCAATGTATCAGATAGCAATGGAAATACTGGGAAACATTTCCAAACATCCGTTTTGAAAACACTCTCTATTACCTCATAATGTGGCTGATGGTGAATTCTTGCCAAAAAGAAAAAAAGGAAAGTATTAGCTAAGCCTTTGGGTGCGGGGAGGGGGCGGCAGAGGGAATGGGAAGGGGGAAGAGAGGGTGGTTATCATTGTCCTGTTGTATTTGTATCAGGGATAGTATTTAAACCTGTTTTTCTTTTTCTTTCAGGAATCATCTTAAGGTCCTTGCCAATTTTGTGAATTAACTTAGATAAAAGTAAATGAAGTAACCCTAAAATGACTTAACTGAGCACACATAAACTCCAGTGAGTCAAGGAAAGTGAGCGAAATGTCAAAGTATCATCTACAGCGACATCTGCATTTCACTCTCTTCTACCTTACTTACTATAAATGAACTGAGCAGGTCTGCCTTACATGTGGAGCTCAGCAACATACCACCATCAATTTATATTAAATATTAGTAAAGCTTAACATTTTTCTTAATTTTTAAATAAAAAAATATATTTTCTTCTGAGTCTCCAATGAATGATCTTGTACACCAAGTGGAGTACACACATCCCACTTTGAAGAATGAAGCTCTATTGCAATAAATCAGTATGGGAGCATAATAGAAAGAATATCATAGAAATGAGACCAAACATATCAATTGCAACAATAAATACAAATAGTCAGAAATTAAAACCAAACTCTAAGAGACACTTCTGAAATCAAAGTATTAAATTATCTTAAAAGATTAAAAAAACACAGACAGGGAAAAGCACACTTTTGTTTTAACAAGCTCAAATAATAAGGAAATAGGTGTCATAATATTATTTTCGAGCAAAAAGAATATGCAGCAAGTAACACTAAACAGGACAGGGAATGTCCTTGCATATCAACAAAAAACACAGTCCACAGAGATTTCAAGACTAAAAATGCACATATTTTAGAAATACTATGCAAGATGTACAGAAACATAACTATTAGATACTTTAAAAAACCACTCCACCTTTGGTCATTCAAGTAGATAAAAAACAACCAAGGATATAGAAGAAATGAATAATAAAGTTACATTAACTTAATATGCACATAGTGATTTCAGGCGAAAAACAGATAATATACTTCTTTCCAAGATCTTATGGAACACTTATAAATATAGATCATATGTTTGACTGTAAAAATAAAGAAAAATAAATTCCTCAAAGTAAGAATTGTATAGGTCACTGTTCTCAGAACATAATCCAATTTAAATGTAGAAATTAATAATTTAAACGGTCTCACTGGCATTTTACTGTAAACATCCTCCCCAAACCACAAGCTTTCCACCGAAACATCATAGAAAATATTGTGATCTAGGAATATATATATTTATTTTGCTCTTGAAATATTCCTCTTTTACTAATTTTATGGAAAAAGATAATTAAAGGCTTGGACCACTTCATAATTGAAGAAATACATGCATATTTTAAAGAATTCTACTAATCAGTACAGAAAAAAGGTAAAACTCATCAATAACCACACTACCTGGAGGTATTTTTGATTTTAACTTTCCAAGCTTTCTCCTATATAAACACACATTAACAAACACAAAAACACACAACACCCACATACTTTTTTTCCCCACAAAATAGGGTCACAGTGTAAGTTTATAATTTTCTATGCATTAACTAACATGTCACAGGCATATTTCTATGACAATAAAAAACAGTCAATGCTGTCATTCTTACAAATGGTAGACTTCTACAGTGCAGTGGATGTACCAGGTTTAGCTCACTACTGAACTCTTTCTTTATTCACTGATCTATTAATACTTGACCATAAACATTACTTGTATGTATTCCAATTTGTCATTTAATGGTGTTAATTTACTGTGCTTTTTGTTGCTGTTTGGTTGGTTTGGGTAAATTTCAATATTTATATGTTTGTTGGTTTGGTTTAGTTTTGTTAAGATACTTTTAATTTTTATATAGTCAAATCTATCCTTTTTTCCTAGAAAGATTTACTTATATGTTCTTCTAGTTTTAAATTTACTTTTTAAACTTTGATCCATTTGAAATGTATTTTGGTGCCAGGCATGAGGCTGGGAGACAGTAGACTCTAGACTGCATAGGTTCAAATACAGCTCAATTTCTGACTAATTGTATGATTTTGAACAAATTTCTTAGCCTGTCTATGGCTCAATTTCCTCATCTATAAAATGGTGATGATAATAGTATCTACTTATGAAATTCCTGTGAAAATTAAAAATATTAATTGGTATAAAGTATGTAGAGCCATGCTTGACACATAGCATTAGGTATCATTTTCGAAATGACTAGCCAAGTGTGCCAACTCGTTCACTGAATATCCTCTGCTCTCATTCATAATCTGGAATCCTATTTTTATCATTTACTAAAATTTAGTGTATTATCTGTTTGCTAGGCCCTATCCCTGTACTAAAACTTTTAAATTAGCTTTGCAATGTGGTCTCCTATATTATGGTGATGGTACACCCTAATTATTCTTCTTTTCCAAAGTGCTGCTTTTTGTTCTTTTTTTTTTTTTTTAGGCGAGGCTAATCCTTGGTTGACCTCACAGATTGCAAGGACCTTGTCAGTTTACAATCCCTTATTTTTTTATTTTTTTACACCTACAGCACCCGGTCTTCCTAGGTGGTCTCCCATACAAGTACTAACCAGGCTTGACTCTGCTTAGCTTCCGAGATCAGACGGGATCAGGCTTGTTCAGGATGGCATGGCCATAGACCCAAAGTGTTCTTGACTCATTCTACCCTTATACTTTTCTAGAAGAACTTGATAACATCTCATCAAATTTCAAAAATAATTCCATTGGAATTTTAGTTGGGATTTCATTGAATTATGGATTGACTTAAGGGTAATTAGCATCTTTACATCGAAATCATTTTGATGACAAATAGTTTATGTTTTCTAAAATATCTTTAGTGTATTGTCGAATTTGAGACTCAAAAACAAATTTTATTTGGGCAGGTTTGCACTGCCACAGGAGACATAACAAGGCTCAGAAAGCCAGAAACAGGTGGCATAGTCAAAATTTATATCTGGATCTATTAAGTTGTCATCTAGGTGAAGGTGTAACTTAGTTTGTGATCTATGATTATTAATTTGCATAAAAATATACTCAAATATAATTTTAGAAATTAAAAAAATTTTTTACCAACATATTCACATTTTCATCCATTTTCCTGGCCTTTCCTTTTCTATTTCATGGTGTGTATTTCAAAAGCAACATGTAATGTTAGATGTAAATAAATTCTACAAGCAGTGGCAATGTTCTCTTTCCACAGCATGACCGTAGGAAGCGAAATCTCATTAAATGTTGACATTTATTTCTATTTAGTAGTGCATCTACCTAGAGACAATATGCTAATGTGTATGAGTTTTGTTTTCTAGTTATATAAGGTATGTTTTACAGAAGAATTTCTCAGCATTGTGAGTTTTTTCAGTTTGCTACAAAAGCTTTTGACAGGCTATTGTGTGCCAGCATTTATATAAGACCTGCAGTGAAGAGATAACTAAGACACAATCTCCTGCCTCAAGAGCCCTAGAGTAGAGTTAAATGGTTACATATATACAAATAGTTTAAATATGTTTGGCTAATATTATTATACCTCATTTCTTAGAACTATGAACAAGATAGAAAGAAGGCTCGTAAGAAGGAGGAACAGAGGACTCTCTCTGGGGCCCCCTGAGGCCTTCACTGAGCACATGATCTTACCTGGGTCTTGATGAATAAGTAGTTCAGCACTGGTCAGTGGGAAATCTACAAAGAGAGAAAAACATGAGGAAAAGTTGTGGTCAGAAAAGCTGGTCATATTTGAGAAACTGCACATGACTTCATATGTTAATGTCTCAGAACTTTGGTATGTGAAGACTTAATCAGATCCCTGTCACCTCATCAGCTATTCCTTTTCTCAAAGTCACTTTCTTTTCATATCATCAATTACTTCAAGTCTTACTTCTCTTCTGACTTGATTCCTTCCTAATTTTCTTCTTTTGTGAAAAGTGTGGGAATATCCTGAGCTGTAAAATTCATAAACACCTTCAGCTTCTCTTTTGCTGAGGTAAAAATCTGACTAAGCCTGACCCATTTATACTAATCGATAAATATAGTTTGTGTGTGCAGCATGAATACATCCTTCATTAGGATAACAATCGCCTATATTTTGTTTGGGAGCCTAGCCAATCCCCAGCTCCCAGCGTTTCATAATATTGGGATCAGGGCCTAGGTCTTTGCATCATCTCTGTGAGGAGGCAGGAGGTTGAGGAAAGAATCTATGCTTTGGAGGGTGACTTTAGGTTCCAATTCCAGCTCTGCCCTTTGTTCTCTATGTGATCTTGGGCAAATCATCCAACTTTCTTAGCCTCATTTCCTTCAACTAGAAAAATGGATGCTCTTGGATTTGCTTACTTGGGTCTCTGTGAAGAACAAGAATAAAAATGTATATGAAAAGCCTAGTAAACTCAACATTTTGAGGCTGTCTTAAGGTCTAAGAAAAATCAAGTCCTAAGAGTGAAAAAATTAAATTCTCTCCAGCTCACTAAAAATTGCCAGTCTTTGAGTGGATTTGATTCTACTACATTGATGTCAGTTTATAAAACTCAACTGCAGCACATATCACATGGTAGAAATAAAAATTCCTGGGCAGCAAATGTTCCTAAATTGTGTCCATGAATTTTATAATTTGAAACAACCTGTTTAGGAAGCAACAGGTTGTTTCAAATTATAACAATTGCTCAGAAAAACTTGTAGGAATCCATCACTCTAGGCCATGTTATGGTCTGGGCTGGACCCAAAAAGATGAGTAGGGGCTTGCAGATATTTCCCTGCAAGGGCGTGTCTTCTCTCTATGCTGATGATCGTCATCGTGGTGCATTTCTGATTTGGTAGCCCCTCCATCTCTGTCTCCTTCTCTGCTTCTTTCTGCCTCTCTTATCCCATTAAGGTGGCTGTCATCTAGGGCTTCATTCCCAGATTCATTTGGGTAGGATGTCTACTCTCATGCTTCTAGTCTCATGCACTAAAGGTCCTAGCCAGAAAGATAAGGTAAGAAAAAGAAGTAAAAGTCCTGCAGATTGGGAAAAAGAAGTCAAATTGTTTTTTTATTCACAGATGGCATGATTGTTTATGTAGGAAAAAAATTTAAATCTACCAAAAAAAATTTAAATCTACCCAAAAAAAAACCCCCAAAAGCCCTGTTTCGAATAAAGTGAATTTATTGAGGTCACAGGACATATGGTTGATATATAAAAATCAATTACAGTTCTATATACCAATGACAAGTAATTAGAAAAATTTTATAGAAAAGTTTTATAGAAAGAATACCATTTATAATAACATCAAAAATATAAACGACTTAGAATTAAATTCATTTTAAAAAGAGAACTTTCTGGGGTAGGTGGAAATATTCTCTATTTCATTTGAGTGGTGATTCCACAATTCGTTACATTTGTGAAAACTCTTTAAGCTCTATACTTAAAGTTGTGCATTTTATTGTATGCAAATTTTACCTTAAAAAGTAAAAAAAAAAAGAAAAAAAAAGATTTCCAGATTTTTAATAAAGATATCTCCAAAATATTATGGTAAGTAAAAGAAGCCAGACACAAAAGCTCACCTAACATATGACTCTATGTACATGTAATTCCCAGAACAGATAATTCCATAGAGACAAAACGGATTGACTGTTGCCAGGGGCTGAGGAAAGAAGGGAATGGGGAGGGATTGACTCTGGAGCAATGGAAATATTTTGAAACTAGATAGAGGTAGTGGTTGCACAACACCGTGAATGTACTAAATGCCACCAAATTGTTTGATTTAAAATGGTTAATTCTCTGTTATGTGAACTTCACCTCAATAAATTATTTAAAAAACAAAGAAACATAAAAAAGGATGTTGGATGGAAAAATAGGCACAAGTGTGCTGGAGATCTGGAGTCACTTCCCACTTCAGATCCTCAGTTTTAACTACAGCATTGGGGCACTGGCTGTGTGCTTGGTAGAGTGCTGGATGTTTTACAAGCTTTTCCTTATTCAATCGCCATTTTACAGATGAGGAAACTGAGAGGTTGAGTAACTCATCCAAATTCATACAACATTCCACCTGTATGACAAAAAGCTGGATTCTGTATCTCCCATCTCTTGAAGCACTAGCTTTTCCAGGGGTCAGATCGACAGAAGTGGCTGTCTGAGAGCTACCAAAGGTGGGAGTTCTGAGGGGGCCTTGTAATAATAAACCATGACTGGCCAGACCCTTAAAATCCTAGTGTAATTTCAAGCATTTTCAACCGTCCTTGACTACAGACTCTGTAGTTATGAAATTTCAAATACCTATTCTTTCTGAAAATGAGAGCAAAGAGGGAATTCCTCGAGTGTTTTTCCTGTAATGATATGCAGAAATGAGAACTCTGCATGTACTATCAAACTAACTAACAAACGTACTTCACTCCTTTGAGTGCCCTTTTATTTTATGGTGAGTGGCTTGTATACAAGCTGCAATTTAAGTTCCTTCTTCCCAAGCCTGTTCAGTTTTCCAGTCTGCAGTCTATTTATTATTCCTTGCAATGTCATAATAACAGGTTAAACCCAAGCTCTTGCAGGGTTTGTGCCAAGATGAGATTTTTGTAAAAATCATATCTAAATTACTTCATGAAACAATGTTCCTATCTGTCTCCAAGCTGCTGTCAAGGCTGGGGCCAAAAGTTATGCTAAGAAGAACAGAATAAACTGAGCCAGGGGTCTCTAGGGGAATAGTAGAGTAGAAACCAACTTTGGGGAGAGCTCTCGGTAGAAATCGTCTTATTTCATATTTTCCTCTAAATGGTGTAGGTGTTACCCTTACAAAGTATATTTCCTAATCAGACTCTGATTCTATAGGGTTAGAAGGCCCAAAACCACATACCCCTGGCTCATCGGAACTTCTATTGTGATGAAAATGAAATATGAGGGAAACATCTCAGCTTTCTTAGACCACGTAACCTGACCCTTAATATAAAATTTGGTCATTCATTTACTTAGCAAACATTCTCTGAATGCTTGCTAAGTTACAGGCGCTGAATATAAACATATGCATGGAAAAAAAAAAAAATGGTCCCTGCAGCTTCAGAAAATCACCCTCTGATGGAAGTGGTAACCATAAAAACAGATTACAGTACAAAGTGATAGGAGGTATTATCGTCCAACGTGGATTAGTAATGCTTTGAGGATCAGTGGTATATTATTCTTTTTATTTTCATTTGTTTATTCATTCTTCATTCACTTAGCAAACCTTTACCAAGTAACCACAGTATGCAATGTGCTATTCATTGCTCTGGGGTTGACAAAAATAAATTGGATAAAATTATGTGCACAAAGACCTTTTATTGACTTATTAAAGAGACATTGCATGGGCTAGATATTTTCTGTTGTTCCTCCAGACTCTTTATCCGCCTTTTACACTCTGCTCTGTGACCCACAAAGTTCACCGTTAATGAACTCTGATACTGATGAATTTTCCTCCAAAATTTGTTTTCTATAGGCAGACCACTATACCATTTGAATTCTTTGATCAATATTCTTTCTAGAAGTATGAAACTACATGCATTTTTCTATTTTAATATTTAAATTATGTTCACAGGATCTTTTCCATATGCATTGCGATGAAGACATATTTTATTGGTTTTCTTCTCCCGTATTAAATTTTACAATTTATATCTTCTGCCATTCTGATTTGTTGTTGTTGAGGTTATTTTACAAAGTCCTTTTTTAAAAAACTCTGGATAAATCCTGCAGATAAAAACCTAATTAAGGTACTTTAATATTTTGTCAAGTTTTAATCAATAAGTTTAAATATATATATTTATTGATATCAATAGGTTGAGTATCTCTACCTACAATATATAGCTGTGATTTCATTACCTAAAAAAAATACTTTTATTGCTTTCTGTTTTATATCCCACATATGAGTGAAGTCATATGGTTCCCAACTTTTTCTGTCTATCTTATTTTGCTTAGGGCGACAAACGAGCAAAAACTAATTGACACAGACAACAGTTTAGTGGTTACTAGAGGGAAATGCGGCAGGAGGTAAATAAGGGTAAAGAGGGTCAAATACAGGGTGATGGAAGATTTGACTTTGGGTAGTGAACGCATAATATATACATGAAGTATTATTGAATTAAACACTTAAAACCAATATAATTTTATTAACCATTGTCACCCCAATATATTTAATAAAAATAAATATTTTTATTTATTTTCAGGTGTTTCATCTAAGAAGTAACTAGTATACTGTTATCAACATTCTTAGATACAGGGAATGCTGAGGTACATCCTGGCACCCACCTACTCTGGTTAATTGCGTTCCTACTCTTATCACAATTCATGCTCATTTATCCACATCTTTTCCCAAACCCTGGCCATTGAGTGAAAATATTCAGGCTCACACACTCACACACAGTACTTCTGGCCTTTGATCTATATCACTCGTAGGGTTAGATGCCAGCCAACCAGGATCTGCAACAGGAGCTGAGAGCAAATGGGTTAGAGGAGAGAGGAAGGAGCCAGAGAGGAAGAAGGGCAAGAAATGCTGTGCTAGTGTGTGTTCATTAGTCTCTTTATTGAAAGCTCCAGGGAAGCAGAAAACTCATCTATTTTTATGCACAACTATGGACCCAAACCACAGAACACTTCCTGGCACATAGTAAGTACTCAGTAAACACTTTTAATAAATGAGAGACCTGATAAAGGACACTTGGATTTGCTGAGAACCTCCTATTTGACATGCTCTGTGGTAATGACTTTCACTCATAATCTCATTTTAAATGTAATCCTTAAGCCATTTTTGTGAGGTAGGTCAAATTACCCCTTTTTTTACATAGGACACAATTCCTCTCTGCTATACACACAGGCTGCTGGTAACTCTTCACTGATTAGGCATCATGGAGTGAAAGATTTGTGAGAGTAAAAGGGAACTTAGAGATGATCTAACCCAACCCTTTCATTTCAGTGCTGGAGAAAACAGCTCCTGGATAGCTGGGGTGACTGGACCAAGGTCTCACAGGAATTAGATCTCCCTCTTTAGCTGGGGATCTCCGCTCTGCTTTGGCACCTCTTGTTGTTCCTATCACTGCTACACGTAGAGAGAACTGGAAACCACCAATCATATAGTTGTTTAACTCCAAAGAGAGCTAATTCTAAGTGTTCTTGAAATCACATTCCACAATCGCCCACCACACCAGCTTCTGACCTCCATTGGTTTCGTTTGTCTACCCAGGGTGGCCTTGCACGCAGCGCTTGGCCCTTTAAGCTCCTTCCTAGCCTTGTATATGGCCGTGAAAACTGCAGAACTTCTGTACTTGGCAGAGGAACATTTATTAAAGAACAGAACATGCTCTTATTCTTGTTTTAACTTGACTCCATTGTTCACCAAATATATTTTACCTTCTACAAAATATAACAGCAGTTTATGACAGGATTTAACATTTAAACCTATAATATAAAGATTTCTCTTTGTCCCTGTATTCTGACGGTTTGTCAAATAAGGTTAATGTCGATTGCTAAAAGCATGACTACATTATAATTCCTCGGGTGAGCTCTTTGCATCCATGCATATTGCACATGGCAGAATCAACAAGAGGAATGGGGATCAGGAAGCAAAGGAAGGGGAAATGCAAATATGAACTTGTGCTTCTGACAGGCGCCAGTTCTTGCTGCTCTGGAGGGCTGCAGTCTGGATTCCTGAGGCTGGCATCACACACTATCTACCTCATTTCCTTGGCACTCCTCTTTTTGCATCTCAAGTAAACACTTCTCTATTGCCTTCACTCATCTGTTTCTGTATTGGTCTAATAGAGTGAGATTATTGGTCATTCAGAACTGTATAATTTGATTGTATATATGATGCACAACATGAGGTAGGTGTTTTACCAAGCAGTAAGTAGATGCAAGAGACATTGGTTAATGGTGAATTTACACTCACATCATCTCCTGGGTGGACTGCTGCAACAGTCTCCTGACTGGTGTCCCTGCTTCCCTCCCCTCTCCAAAGCACCATCTTAGAGTGATCGTTCTAAAATATAAATCTCATCAAGTCGCTCCCCTGCTTAAAACCCTTGAATATTACCTGCAGAATAAAATATCAATTCATCAACAAGGTAGATAGACAGGTGCTTGAAAATCTAGCCCCAACCAACCAGACTGATATTTTCCACTTCATACCACAATGTCTCTCCTCCAACATTTGCTGACTTATTTCTCAACAAGATAGGCTGTTACTTTGTAAGGACTACTGTTGTGCCTTTTCTCTCCCTCATGATCTTAAGTAGTTAAATAGCATGTTAGGGAATCTTTTGAGCAGCCCAGGTCAAGTTTTACCTTGGAATGGAGTTCTGTGCTTGGTAAGATAAAAATCACAAGACTAGTCCCAGTTGAGGGTGATAGAGATGAATATTTCCTCTCAAAAATCCATTACTCCAGTCTAACCATGGGAAAAACATCACACAAAGCCAAATGAGATACTCCTCAAAATTGCCAAGGTCATCAAAACATGAAAACCTGAGAAACTGTCACAAACCAGAGGAGGTTAAGGACACATGACAATGAAATGTAATGTCCTGGGGGGGGGGGAAAAAAAACAAGGATATTAGGGAAAGCTATTGATATCCAAATAAAGTGTAGAGTTCTGTTAATAGAGATATAGTAATTAATGGTTAATAGGTGATGTGTCATTGTTGGTTTCTTAGTTATGACAAGTGGACCACAGTGATGCAAGATATTAACAAGAGGGGAAACTAGATGAGAAATATATATGAACTCTGTACCATATTTGAGACTTTTCTGTAAATCTAAAACTATCGCAAAATTTAAAAAATAAGTTAATTAAAAAATGAATTCCCACAAGCCTTGCTAAAATTTTCTTAGTGATATAATCAACTGAGGTTCGTAAACATCAATGGGCTAGAGAAACATCGCAAGTTCAAATCTATCCTGGGACCTCACCAGTTGAGTGACCTTAACAGTCTATGAGCCTCCAGGACAACACTACCTACTTACCTACTTCAAAAGAAAGGGAAAAAAGAATTATATGCTGAGTGTCAATTCTCTGCCAGTCTTAGTGATATAATCAACTGAGGTTCTTTAATCCTCATAATAACAGAAGACTATAAAGCCCATTTTGCAGACTAAGGAGACTCAAAGAGGCTACGTAACTTCTTTAAGGTCATATTATTAGGATGTGTTAAAGCCAGATTTTGAGCACACGTTCTCTACCTCTTAAATTGTTCCCTGCTGCCTTCCTTCCTCTAGGCTGCTCCCCATAGGATATAAACACAAATGTTTTGTAAATTGCCACACACTTCTACACTCCCACATGAACACTGCTTCCAGTACAAATACCTGAGAGCTCAACTGAGTGCCCACACACACGCACCAGAAGGGATCTCTCACTTTGCTCGCATCGAATAAAGAGCTCCCCAATGGGGAAAGGGGATCTGGATCAGGCTACCATGGCACCATGAGCCTGTGCCTTCTGTGAGCTCTCATGTTCCTCTTTTTAGGTTTTTAGGGGCTGCCCTGGGGAATTCTCAGCTCACCCTTGGCAGCTTCATAGACTCCTTCTTTCTGCTGCAGAGTGCTTTATCTCAGGGGTATCCAGGACAGGAGCCTGAAAGGCATATTGGTCATGCAATGTGATAATAGTATATCGAATTCAAATCGCCACTTCTGCCAAATGGAATTTAATTAAGCACAAAAGTGGATTCCTACAATGAAAAGCACATATGTTCTTTAACGTCGTGTGTGCCTTTGGGTATATGGAAAATACCCTAAATGCATGTTATTACAAGAATCCTGTTATCAGCCAGAAAGAAGGTTTTAGACCCCAGGTATATGTTTTGAAATGTGCAAGCATCTTGGAACCTTGGTGTTAATGTGTCAGTTTATCTGCCTGAGATAAACTGCATTTTGTGCTCAGGCCAAGACATAATCTACTCTCTCACTAATCAAGATACAATGGACCTTTCTAGTTTAAAATTTCAGCTTTGCTTGCAAATCCAGACCAAGCTCTCCAAGGATCCAGGCAACCAAGAGTTGTTATTATTATTTTCACTTTTAGTAAGAGCATTAACTGCCTTTCAACACAACCATGTATTATCATAGATTCATAAAAAATCATGTGTCTAATTGACAGGGCTATTAAAAGTCATCTAACTCAATCCCTTCCTTTTATAAATGAAAAAACAAAGGCCCAAATGGCTAACTAGCCCAGAATAGCACAGTGAGTTCATAATAGGACTAAGCCTATAACTCGCACTCCAGGCTCATGGCACACAGCTCACAAAGATACAACATGTGGGACTAGGTGACCCATTATTAGATTACTATATATGTGACCGAATCTCTTTGAAAAGTTATGCATCCTGTAAAGAATGAATAACATGAATCTAACGAGGGGTAGAGTGGAACATCAGATGTACCGTAAATGATGAACATTTTCATTGAAAAGGGAGGAAAATTGTATTTCCAAAAATAGCAGTGTCATAAAAGACAAAAAAGAAGCCTGAAGAACTGTTTCTGATAAAAGGAGACTAAAGAGATACAACAATTAAATGTGCGAGTAGATGGGACTATACTAGAGGAGAAAATGGTATAAAGACATTATTGGGTTAATTGATCGTTGAAATATAGACTATAAACTGGATAAAACTGTTTCACTGTTTAACTCATTTTGGTTGATAACTATACTGTGCTGTGCTCATAGAAGAGAATATCCTTATTCCTGGGAAATGGACAGTGAAGTATTTAAGGATAAATGAACATGTCATATAACTTATATTCTTAATTTGGTCAGAAAAAAATTTACATAGACAGATAGATTTAAAAAAAAAAAAAGGTAAAATGTTAGCAGTAGATGGACCTGAATATAGGCTCTAAGTGTTCTTTGTTTTCTTTTTGTAAGTTTAAAATTATTCCAAATAAAAAGTTAAAAAAAAAAAAAAGCCATGCAAATGATTGCATGAACACCACAAAATTATAACCATTCTTCATTCAAAAGCAAAGGAAGGCATTTTAAGAACAGCTCCAAAAATATAGAGTCATAACATCCCTCATGCATATTTACGACAAAACCAAAATCTCAGTAAATAAAAGCAATGAGCAGGATCACCTCAGAAGGCCTCTCAGCTTGGTGCTTATGCCTTGATTTGGGGCTGGCACTACCCCTTCTGGGACTGCTGCCATTTACCCATTTTGTTATAATCTTTCATAGTGGAAAAAAAAACAACAACTTTCTATTATTCTAAAAATTTCAATGAGAAAACTGATACCTACTGAATGCAGCAAAATCATTAGCCCATATGTTTTTTTCTCTTTTAAAAACAAAAAGCTAAAGGTTACATTTCTGGACATGAACAGGAAATTATGACATCAGGCCGCGCTTGGGGTCCTGGTTCTAATGAGGAAAGACAATAACCATTTCCCCAGTGGTTTAACAATCAGCTTCATGACAGAGCTTTATTTACACAATCATTATTTACACTGGCCCAGAAGAGCAACACCCGCCCATCCCAATGGAGAGCAAGGGCTCTTCTCCGAATGCGCCATCCGATTCTGGGCAGATGTCTGCTCCATGAGTCCATGCCAGTACTGACCATCCACACAAACCGTGTGGCATGGATGTTACCCAAGGATAAAAACAAATCTTGAACAGTACTCCACATCCTTAGGTACTAGCAGAAGGTTTTCTGATATTTTCTGTTAATAACAGGGTAGCTTTACTAAGCCATTCACAGATAAATTTATACTAGTAGGTCTTGCCCAGTATGTTTGGAGATCTGGGCACGTGCTCTGTTCTGGAGAAAGAACTAAGCCCAAAGGCTGGGTCCTGCCCTCGAGAAGCTTGTAATGCACTGGAATCGCAAAGAGCACGCAAGGCAACCACAGGCAGCCACACAGGCCATGCTCCACAGAGCCCAGGATGCTCTATACACAAACTAAGAGTTGCTCAATCCAATAACCCCGGCACAGAAGGCGCTTGCATAGCAATGTTTCTATCACACTGCTTAGCCGCCTATGATTAGCAGCCCAACGTGCCATGCTCTCTGTTGCCTTCTAGCCTTTGTACATTCTTTTTCTTCTGCCCAGAACATTCTCTCCCATTGTACCCTCACCACCCTATATCACATCTTCCCAATCTACTTCCTATTCTTTGGTTAACTCCCGCAGCTTCTAGCTTGGATGTTACCATGCCTGAGAAGCTTCCCCTGACCCCTTCCTTCTTGTCCTGGGCCAGAGGTCCTTCCTGTGTTCTTGGCTATGCATCGGCCCATTTTGGCTCTTATCACACTGCACAGCAAGGTAGTTTCAAGGGGGCCTCCAGAGTCAGACTGCTTGGGTTCAAATCTTGGGTTTGCCACTCACTGGCATTGAGGCCTAAGTGAAGTTAGCCAAGTGCATAACTTCTCTGTATCAACTATGGTTTATTATCTCATTTAAGCTCAAGCCAGTGCTCCATGAGGGGTGTCGCCCTCACTTCACAGCTAAGGAAACTGAGTCTCAGAAAAGTTACACCAAACATAACATGCCTAGGGAGCAAAGATTCAAAGCCAAGTCCGAAGGATATTAAAGATGTCAGTTTTAAGCACCATCCCAAACTTTCTCAATAGGGTGATATTAAAAGTTCTGCTACTGTCAGGGAGGAGTCTGGGCAGAAGGAGTTGGCATGTGCCTTTTTGGAGGAGGTAAAGCAGAAATGCCAGGAGTCGTGAACTGTGACACCGCCTACCCCAGAAATTTCTCCCAGGGAGGGAACCTCCAGGTGACAATGCTGAGGAGCTCTTTGAGAGCCATTAGTTTAGTTTTAATACCACATTTAGTGAAAGTTTCCATGTTTTTCATTTCTATTTTCATTTTTATTAGGAGTAAGAGAGAGAAAAATGAATTATGCTGACAGTGGGCCCTGATCACTCCTTCCCACAAGAGCTTGGAATATGTTCCCAATTCCCTAGGGCACAGAGATGAGAATTACACAGGGAAGGTTCTTTACACTTGAAAAAAGAGGCGATAAGGCAGAGCTTAAAATCATAGCTTTGGAGTCAGAGCTGACACAGCCACTCATAGCTGTGTGACTTTGGGAAAGAAAACTTAAGAATTCAAATTTTCTCTAACCGGAGTGAAGCTAAGAGTTACAAGTCAAATGAGTGTGTCAGGAAGATCATCAAAGATGGGAAAAGAAAGAAGTACAAGAATGAGGAGGTAGTAAGTATAAAGACAGTCTGTCCTGTCCATCTGGTAACACCTCTCAATGGAGCTGGAAAAACTCCACTCCCATTTATCATGATGTGTCCACTTCTTCACAGTTGATCCAAAAGGCTTCACTAGTAAATAGGCTGCTATAATTTCATCTCAGCTGTTTGTTTAGAGGTTTCAAGTGCTAAATTTTGATTTCGAGGTCAAATTATCCTTTAAAAATAGTTTCAAGATGCCTTAACTTCTCCAGCAACTAAAAGGAAATAGCCAATTTAGTGTTGTGAGCTTCTCTAGCTACACACTAGGGTCTTCTTTTAAAAGACTTCCTTCCATCAGTAATATAACTCCAGGGATCTATATTTTAATCACATTTGTTCTCTATATTTTTAGAATCACTGTTACTCACTGCTAAGAAAAAAGGGACTGCAAATGCCTTTGTCGGTTTGACATCATACAGTCTCTTTTTCTGAAAGCTGGTTCATGAAAGAGGTTGCATGAAGGTGAGGCTTCCGGGAATGGAGTCACATGGTGGACTTGGACCAATAGGAGATCATTACTGGGCAAAAAGTTATCGAGATATATCGGAAAGCCCCTGGCAAGCAGAATTCAGGCTTTGAATTTTTGCTTGATTGCAATGCATTGGCCAGGCTCCTGGATGTGATGGGAGCCTCTGGGGAGCGGGCATAGTCCACTGAACCTGTGTTAGTGTCTTTAATAAAAATGTCATTTAATATTCCTGGGCAGGTGGGTGGTACAGGGCAGTCTGAGAAGTTCTGAGTTCATCCACCTTCTAACATCGACTGAGTAAATGAAAGACACTACATGAGTAACAAATATTTTATTTCATTGTAATTGTCCCTGTTTTGGCACCAATAAGGTTACAGGATGTACAATGATAATAAACATGGAAAACTGTTTTATTATTATTTTAAATTGTGATATGGAAACATTTTTTGGTATGTAAGATATTCCTAATTATTTGGTAACTGGCCAGCATCCCAGGTGTTGGTGGTATAACTCTTTTTCTATCATTAAATACATAAGTCCTTGCTCAAATTTGGATCAGTTTTTTACACAGAGTTACCCTGCAAGAAGTCCTATCATAATCTGCCTGTAAAATACTACTGACCTGGGCTCAGAATTGAAATTATCTGTCTTCTCTGTCCACAGCTCAGTGAGTCTGGACTACAACTGACTGATACTATAAGCTGCCACACGAGGACCTTTCCAAGACAAGGCCATGAAGGCCACTTGGCCTAGATTTTGAGTCAGATCTTCCCAGAGGTAGTTTTCAATTTGACAATAATTTATTTAGTCATTTCGCAGGACACGTTTAGAAGAGGGAGAAGCCCCCAAGTTAATTTTATTCGTACAGATATTATTAGGTTAATAACGTTTGTTTATAGCTTTTGTCCTCCCCTTTATGAAATGTCAGGACACAGCAATTGTACTGATACAGCAAACTTGGATTCTTGAGACTATTTACATTTTCACTGTAAAAGCAATAACAATGTTAAAGGAAATTTTAAAGAAGAGAACTCATCTCTAATCTCAACACTCCGTCAAAAAGACTATTTTTACTGTATCCCCATTCCCATCTTTAGTTTACATAATTGCAATCATTGAACACATAAATTTTTACAATCTGCTATTTCACTTCACTTTCAATTGCAAATATTTTCCATGTTGATACATATATTTTTTCTTTTTTTTCTATTTTTTTTTTTGTAGAAAAATCTGCAAATTTTCTGGCTGCATCGTTCATCAAATACTATAACTTACTTAGTCAATACTCTAGTAATCTGGACACTTGATTTGTTTCCAGTTCCACATTATTTCGAAAAAAGCTATACTAAGTAACATGTAAGTACAGTTTTTCCTTAAAATAAATGCCTTTCCTTAAAATAAATGAGATCTGTTAGATAAAGGTAAAAACATTTTTTGGCTTTTAACCCAAACCATTTATTAGCAGCTCAGGATGAGCCTTGGTGAAAAGCTTTGCCAGTTCTCCTCTCCTCAGCGTGGGACATGACTTCTCTGACCCCAAAGTCCTCTTGGACCTTCCACTTCCCCTCCACTCCCAGACTCAGCCCAGGCAAATGAAGGATAGGACCAGCATTTGAAGATTTAGCTAAGCAAATCCCAGTCAACTTCACACTTCATTACTTTATCTCTGCCCTCCCTTCTTTCTAAAGAAATGCCATTTCTTATAATGAATGGGGTGTGAATGAACCTCAATTGTTTGGGTGCGCTTTTAAAAATTCACAGCTTTGGCAACCTAGCAAGTTATCTGAACTACGGATGTGACTGACACACCCATGGCGCTAAGGCTACTTCGCACATATTGAATAGGGTTTGGTGAGGAGCAAAGAAATTAATATAAAGTAAAGTGTTTCCTCGATAGAAAAGAAATATGCAGAAACCATAATTACTATGAATTCTCATTCTGAAATTTACCTTTACATGCATAGTGTAATGGGAAATAACATATACTTGGTCTTTGTCCCTATTTCCTGGCACACAGCTTCTAAAATACTAGGAATTTCCTGAGTGATGGGAGTCTCTTATGTTATTCATAGCAAGCCCCTTTAAACCATACCTGAGTTTATGCTAATGAGATGACACTCTGGAGACCCCTAGATATCTTCAGAATGGAGGATGGTCACTGGAAAGACCAAGCCATGGTTAGAGGGTTGAAACTTGCAGCCCCTACTCCCACCTCTCAGAAGGGAAAAGGGGACTGGAGAGTGAGTTCAATCACCAATGGCCAATGATTTAATCAGTGATGCCCACAATATGAAATTTCCATAAAACCCCTAAGAGACAGGTTCAGAGATCTTTTGAGTTGGTGAACACACAGAGGTGCTGGGAGGCGGGTGTGCCGGGCGAGGGCATGGAATCTCTGCACCTCTTCCCACATGCCTTGCTGTATACCTCTTTTCAATTTGGCTGTTCCTGAGTTTTATCCTTTATAATAACCTGGTAATAGCAAATAAGAGCTTTCCTGAGTTCTATGAGTCATTCTAGCAAATTATCGAGCCTAAGTGAAGGTTGTGGGGACCCCCAAATTTGTAGTTGGCCAAGCATAACTGTGAGTAGCCCAGATACCCCATTTTCAGTTGGTGTCTGAAATGGAGGCGGTCTTATGAGAATGAGCTCTTTAACTAGTGGGATCTGATGCTAACTCCAGGTAGATCGTGACAAAATTGAATTGAATAGTTGGTGTCTGGAAAATTGCAAAACTGGTGGTGGGAAAAACTTCTCAAAATGACTTACTTGGTGACCTTGTTAAAATGCAGCTTCTGATTCAGGAGCACAGACTTCACCACTCAGTGTGGTCCACGGTTTAGTAGCACCGGCAGTATCTGGGGGCTTGTTAGCAACACAGAATCTCAGACTCCATCCCGGACCTACTTGGCCAGAGTCTGCATTTTAACAAGATCTCAAGGTGAGTCATATGCAAAGTAAAGTTTGAGACAAACTGATCTGAGTCTCAGTTTTATTGTTCCTAAATGTGTTATAGCTGGCACACAGCACACACTCAATGGGTAGAAGCTACTATAGACATGGCTCCAGGTTCAGAAGTTAGATTAAAAAGAGTAATCCTTTTCATTGAACAAAGAGTAACTGCTGATGGGTTTGAGGTTTCTGAGCAGGTGCAGGGATGGGCTGTATCCTAGATACTCTGAGCAGGCCCTGCAGAGTCATCACAGGGGGAGGCTCACTGTAGTGGGAGTTGCTCATCTTAAGGGGAGAAGGGATATCCAGGGGTGCTACTAAGCAGAACACAAAGAACGTGTGGAGCAGGCTTGGGGCACTGTGAGGTGAAATGAGGCTGAAGTTATCACACCTGAGACATCGGCTCATATCCTGAGTCCCCAGGAAGGCAGAGCTGGTTAGAGGCTGGCTTGAGCCTCAGGCCCAGTCCCCCAAACCAGACCCTACACCAAGACGCTGGCCAGTGGCAGGCACAGTCTCACTATCCAGTTGCTCTCAGCTACAGTTAAGGACTCCCAGAAGAAACCGTCGCATAATGACCTCTCTTTATTTTCATTACAATGATCTTTTTGAGAAAATGCTTCTCCAGAGTTAAATTTAGAAAATAAATGGCACAGTCATCTATAATCTAAGGCTTTAGAACCTTAGCCTAACCTCCTATATACACAATCAGACCATGTGACCCACATTGGAAGGCTTGGCCACATCCAGAATCCAGACTCATCCTGATTTGAAGCAAGGATTTAAATAGTCTCAGCTCAAAAACAGAAAACATCAAATATCCTCTGTCCTCTCCAGGCCCTGACATTGAACCTATTGTAATACTGGGGTGAGATAAACACGGTTTAAAATGTTGGCTTTGCCTGTTCTTACCGTATGTCCCGTGAAAGTTACTTCAACTTTTTATAACTTAGTTTATCTCACCTAATAAAACAAAGACAACAATAGCTATCTCATAGGATCACTGCAAGATTTAATGGGAAGACATAATTATAGTAGCTAACACTTATTCGGAGTATAAAACGAGCCAGGCTCTGTGCACAGCTCTCTATGTGAATTCATTCATTTATCCATTTGATGCGCATTTGCTAAATACCTACCATGCACTGGGCACTGTTTTCTGGGGTGTGGAATAATAATAGTTAATATTACTGAATGCTTACTATGTGCCAGGTACACTTCTAAACACGTTATTTCTCTTTTTTCCAGCTTTATTGAGGTATAATTTATATACAAAAAAATTGCATAATATTAATGTATATAATTTGGTGAGTTTGGAATAAGTATATACTCATGTTACCGCTCCCACAATCCAAGTACCAAACATACTCATCAATTCTAAAAGTTTCCTTGTGTCTCTCTGTTGTATAAACAGTTATTCTAAACAGTTCACATTTCTAAACAGGCTAAATCTTAACAGAACTCCTTTAATCCTCAGAATAATCCAATGAAGTGGTAATATATTATTTTCCCACTTTTGCCAAGTGGGGAAACTGAGGCATTAAAGGTAAATAAGTTGCCCAAAGTCACACAGTGAGTAAATGGAGGACTCCACAGGTCATACTCTATGGATCATACTATTGGGGTATACATGAGATTATGAGGTTAAACTATATGATGCATGAGGTTAAACTATATGAAACTGCTAATATTCCACCATTACTGAGCCATACAAATGGTAATTTTATATGCTTTTACCAATACCCTTTTAAGGGAACTTTGTAGAGCCTGATGCTCAAGCAGCCTCTAATAAAAGGTTGTTTGCGTTCTCTTTTTTTTTGTTTGCTTTGCTTTGTTTATGAGAATGGCCCTTCTGCCATATTCCCCAGACCCAACCTTGACTTTGTGCCCCATATCTAGTACCAGTCCTCTGTCATGTTCCATGTGCCTCAGCTGGGTCCTGGGAATGGCTTCTACTTTATTCTAGCCCATCAGACCTCTTGAGTTAGAACTCCAGGAATTAGAGTCCCTAGAACCTTGCGTTAATTCCAATATCATAGTAACACAAATGTGAAAAACTAATATGATATGAGTGCTTACTCTGTAGCAGGCCCGATTCTAAGACTTTTACCTGAATTTATACATTTAATCCTCACGACAATCCTATCAGATAAAGGCTATTATTTTTCTCTCTTCGCAGATAAAGGAAGTGAGGTATGGAGAAGTCAGGTGATTTAGCCACATTTGTTCCTTTCAGATAGATCTCCCTGTCCAGCTGCATTTCCAGACATCACTTGCTCCCATATTATCATCCATCATCACTCTGACCATTTACCTATCTGGACGTCTGTGCCTCCAAGCACAACTTGCTCCTAGATCCTCTTTCCATTTTTTACTTTTTATTTCCATATCTCATTCTGCCACTGTGCGTGTCTTTGAGAACCATCCCCAGCTCTGCCAAATCCCACTTGGCCAGTCCAGGGCATAGTCCAGCCCTCTCATCAAGCCAGACCCTGAGCAATTTTTAAAACCTGCCTGGCCTTGTCCTAAGCTCAGGACTTAGGGCATTTATAGCTTTCACAGATTAATACCAAAATGTAAAATGTTCAAAAGGCTTCAGAAAATAGAGGAGGTAGCCCAACTTTTAAGATAAGACTCAAAAGCCCAGATTTATGCTAAACAAATAAGGAATCAATATATTAATGAGGGGAAACGAAATTTTCTGAGCATCTACTGATATTATTTATACTGATATAAATAATAAAACACAATTGACAGTGCTTTAGGTATTCGTAGTCTGGTGTGGAAAAGCAGATCTGTAGACAAAGTTTTAATACCTAGTGTGTTAGTTTCAAGTGTTTTAACAGAAGAGGATGCAAGGTGCCTAGAGGCTCAGGAGAGAAAGTAAATAAGTTTGTGGGACACAAAAGATTTCTCCAGAAGCTAAACCTTGAAGATGAGAAGGGCTACCTATCTACCTACTAGGCAGGTAAGAGAGAAGAGCGTTTAGGCATCAGAGAAGGAGAGCCCACGTAGAGGAAACAGCATGAGGTATTTCCTTATAGAGAGCTGTGTACAAACTAGTAATGTAAGTGATACAGAAAAGTTAGAACTTACAACTCGAGATGGAAGAGCTGGAGAGGTCAGTAGGAGCCACGTAGTGGGGGGCTCTGTGCTGCTGGCCAGGGAGCTTAAGGACGATGGGAAGAGAGTCTTTTCAAACAGGGCAGTTAAATCACCAGATCTGGGTTTCAGAATGACCATGGCAGCAGCATGAAAGGTGAACAAGGAGAGACTCTGAAAGTCACTGGAATAGTTCAGTCAGTATTTGCTGTGACAAGAGCCTGAACTGTGCTGTGGCTGTGAGAGGGAGGGGAGGGGACAGGGCGAACTTTAGGGGATAAAACCCACCGCTGTCAGTGCCCACCAGGTGGAGCGTGAGTAAAAGGAGGGATCTGGAAAGACTATCTATGAGTGCCTCTTTATTTAAATGGGAGAATTCGATAAAATTACAGTCACTGGAATAAAAAACCTATCCGATTAGCCACTGAGCTATCCTAGTTGTAAGAAAGTCTTCTATCTGTCTAAGAAGGCCGAATCTTCATTTTCTCATAAAATTCTAGGCCTAAGGGTGGAAATAACCTCAAAAGGTTATTTTTTCTAACCCCTGTATTAGTTATCTATTGCCGCATAACCAATTATCCCCAACACTTAGTGGCTTAAAACAACAAATATTTATTATCTCACAGTTTCTATGGGTCAGGGATTTAGGAGCAGCTTAGCTAGGTGGTTCTAGCTCAGAAGGCTGCGGTCAAGATTTCATCCACACTGCAGTCATCTGAAGCTTGCCTGGAGCTGGAGGATCCACGTCCAAGATGACTCACTCACATGGCTGTTGGCTAGATGCCTTAGTTCCTTTCTGGCTATTAGCAAGAGGCCTCAGTTCCTTGTCATGTGGCCTCTCCATAGTGCTTCAGTGGCCTCAACAGATGGAAGCTGACTTCCCCAGAGCAAGTCTTCCTAGGCTTGAAAGTGACAAATTATCATTTCCAAAATATTCTGTTGGTTTACCCTGGCCAGCCCTATGGGCGTAGGAGGGGACTACACAGGGCATGAATAACAGGAGATGAAGCAATACAGACCACTGTGGAGGCTTAACAGCCACCCTGTAACTTCAGAGAATATATTGTCACTAACCCCATTCTGCAAATGAAACATCAGAGGTTAAGTATGAAGACAACGCAGTGTGGTAGAAAGAGCACTTGTCCAGGGTCAGATGGCTGAACCTCAACTCTGTTGCTATCTGTATGGCACTGAAGAAGCCACCTCACTTCTCAGGCCTCAAATTCAACTATAACATCAAGCTAGCATGCTTATTTCCCAGGAGAGGAATAGCGGGGCCTGATATCTGTGGGCCTTGAATGGCAGAGGAAGAAGTCGAGTAGTTATTCTGTGAAAACTAAAGGTTTTTAAACTTAGGGACACAGGACAAAATTGTATATTTTCAGGACAACTCTGGAAGCAGTATGGAGAATTAAGTGGAGGGACTGAGATGAGACGTAAGCAGACCAGTGACAGGAGATTCAGGAACAAGGCCAGACTCATCTAGTTGCGTTAGGAATGAAAGCACAGAATCAGAAGGGCTCGGGACCCACCTGGCACATCACTTCCCTATTTCTATTTGTGCAGCATTTACGAGGAAAGACCTACTTAGTGTCAAAAAGAGTGTAAATCTCTATCTTTCTTTTGCCGTTTTCCGAAGCGACAACCTGTGCCCTGATGAATTTCCTGGTTTTACAGTACCATTAATCCTAGCCTTAGGACCCAGGATCCACTGAAGACTACAAAATCAATAGAAAGACAGGAACTATAAACAAGGTTGTCTCCATCAGATGGTCTGTATTTCATTTCCAGTCCTTTTTCAGACTCAGTTAAGGCTTTTGCTCTAGCCATTGAAGTATTAAAAATAACAGAATTCTAAATGGCAAAATAGGATATGTCCATCGTGCTGGTAGCAGGTAGAGGAGAGAAAATAGAAAAATAAAACACTGAAGCCTGGTAGCCATTGAAATATTATCTATTATTTTCTCTGTCTGAATTCAGAAAGAGTTTCGGTATTTGCTACTTACAAAGTGCCAAAAATGAACTGATAGGGTATGTGTTTTAAAGACATAATGGAGACAAATATGAGTTGAGAATTAAACTCTTCACTGTGAGTACAACTAGTATGATCAGTTTAATTTTTTCTTATTTGTAGTGTACACAGGGTGGGGGGATATAAGCTGCTTTAATAGCTTCTCTTTGAATAACAGGAATGTCTTCTACTAAATGCAACTCTGAAGAGATTAAAGAAGAGCCATAAAAATAATTTTAACAGCCACAATCCCCTGCCCTCCCACTTAAATAAACTCTGTCTGTTCTATTAATTATTGTATTACACCATAAG
>NW_006431915.1:3653025-3660862 GCF_000325575.1 Pteropus alecto
ACTGACGGATCAGTGAGGTTGAAATGTGCAAATGGAGATGAAACATCCCAAGATTAAACATCTCCCAGGTAGGGGACTGGCACCTTTCCAGCATCTTATGCTCGGCCAAGCTACACAGGGTTGAGTATTCAAGGAAAGATGCTTGGTCTCAACCAGAGACTAGAATATAACTCCTTCCCTTCCTGAAACTCTAAATATGCCCCAGCAAACTTCCTCTTTCATGATTTATACTCATTTACTCAATAAATATTGACTGAGAACCTGGAGAGCCCACTATGAACCAAGCCCTGAGGAGACTCGCTGTTAGTTAAGAAGGGTTTCAAGATCAGAGGAACTTAACAGTCTGGGGTGGTACTTCTCAACCTCAGATGCACATTTAAATTATCTAGGCCTTCAAGAGAGTACCAATGGACCCCACTACTAACTGTTAAATTACAATCACTGGGGCAAAGCCCAAAAGGGAGCCAAAGTTGAGAATCACTAGGAAGGAAACAGACAGATGATTGTCATATGTTCTTATTAAGTAAGGTACAAGGTCTACTGGAGGCTAGAAGAACCTCATCCTGATTTTGAGGGAGTCGGAGGTTGGCTAGAAGTCACCTGCCATCTTATGTTATGCTTGAAGAGGAAAGGACATAGCAGAGGAAGGCAGAGCAAGGAAGGAGGGTTGAGGGAGCAGTGTATGTAAAATAAGAGATCATATGATATTCCCCAGAATTGTAAGATGTGCAGTGTAGCTGAAGCAAAGGATTCTATGGGGGAGAGATAAGTGGTAAGTGATGCAGCTATAGACAGGAATCAAATTGTTTTCAACCTTGTTCCTTGACTTTCTCAGGTATATCCAAACGAAGAGTTTGTACAGAGACTCATGGACATGGACAATGGACTGGAGGTTACCAGAGGGGAGAGGGGTAGTAGATTTTGGGAGCGGGGGTGGGGGGATTAAATCATTTCTTCAATTAAAAAATAATTTAAAAAATCAAATAATTCACAAAAAAATTTGAAAAACAAACAACAAACAAACGAACAAACAAGGAGTTTGTACTTTATACTGAAGGCCATAAGATTAATGAAGCGTTTTGGTTGAAAACTAATAATAATAAACTAATGTCTCAATGAGATTTCTACTTTAGAATCCCCCCGCCAGCAGATGAGAAGTGATGGATGGAGGAAAGGTATATGAAAAGGAGTGAAGAACAGGGCAAGGACAGTTGAGACACCGGTGATATAGAGAAGGAATAAGATGATTTGAGACTGAACTATGGCAGAGAGGATGGAGAAAGAAAGAGTAGATCTGACAGACACTAATGGCAGAATAGATGAAACTTGGTGAATAATTAGATGTGAATGTAAAGCAAAGAGAAGACTACCAGCTTCCTGGCCTGGGTGACCAGATGTCTAGAAGAGCAGCTGGAGTAGGAAGGGGAATGTTTTAATTCTTCTGGCGCCCTGTTCTGCTACGGTTCCTGCCAGGCTTTCTCACTGACCACTTCACAACACAGTCATGCCTTCCACGGATATCCGGGGGAAGGATATGCAGATTTTATTTCTGTACGTGACACAGCAATGGCAAACAGATAGATGGATGCTTTTAAAAGGTTTCCAGTCCTTTAAAAAAGTTGATTACAGCCCAGTCGTCAGCAGGGCCTCACTATTGTCAGCCTTCCATTTCTTGTTTGTTGGGAGAGAAGACACTCCAGAGGTGTCTGTCGCTCTGGCCAAGGAGGCTGAGGGACAACCAGTTTCTCCTAACCATAAGCAGGATGAAAGAAGAGCAGGGGAATGAGAGGGCAACTCTTCTTGTACAAGAGCTTCATGAAAACAAAAAGGGAACCTGTTCCTGCTCTCTTTACCAAAATACATTTGCCCAGAACCAGCATACAAAGTTAATTATCCCTTTCACGTTGGTGCTTGCCTCTGAGTAAACCTCGTTTTTTTCTGTTCCTCATGGGAGTTTCTGCAGCAGCATTTTCCTGATGACAACAGCTCCTAATTGGCAAGGTGCTAGCTATTATTTTAAACTAGTATGTATATTGTCTCATAGCACACACAGGCCATTCTAAATTCTTCATGCATTCAGATGGAGACTGGCTAGCTGTTCACCATACCCATTTCCTCTCTGTTCTGGGCACACAGTGAGATTACCATTCTCAGCCTTCCTTGCAGCTAGGCATGGACATGAGATTAGGTTCTAGACAATGCAATGTGAGTAGAAGTGATGGGTGCCACATCCAGGTCTGACCCATCTAAACCTCTCACATGTAATCCTCTAAGCTCTTCCCCTTCGGCCAGCCTGCAGCAGGCAAGCATGGCAATCTTGGAAGTCATGTGATGAAGGTGATCAAGTCAAAAGATGTAAGGGATGCGGGTCTCTGAATGTCTGCCAACAGAGAGCCACTCACTGACCAAAAACACCTATTTTAAACTTCACGAGAGGAAGAAATAAACCTCATGCCACCTTCCCCAATTAACCTTTCCAGATATTCCCACATGAGGATAATCTCTACATACAACTCCTACTCCAGATTCTGACAGCATTTTATTTGTACTTATGTCATTTTTGTGCCTTCTATTGTGATCAAGCATACCCTTGTCTACTAGACTAAAAGTTCTGAGTGACAAAGATCATACTGTTGTTATTATTCAACTGGGTAGTCTCTTGGCCCTAGAACAGTGACAGACATATAGTGTGTTTAACAAATATTTATAAATAAATGAATAAATAAATGCATATTGACCCTTTAGTTTCCAATAGAGAGGCTAAAATGTTTCCAAGAATTTTGTCAGCCACTAGGACCTTGAAGAAAGAATCAATAAATGAATATGCATTTGGATGAATTCATTCATTCATAGACAGGTGGATACAGTGGCAAGGAGAAGATGCCTGAGATCTGAAGCCTGGCAAAATTGAAGAAAGCTGTAACTCCTAAAAGAAATTAAAAAATCAGAAAAGAAGAAATCAATCTTTGTGTATTCATTCATTTATTCATCTCCCACCCTGCATCCATTCCTCCACTCACCTTATCTTCCCTCAATGAAAACAAACTGAGAAACTCTTACAATTTAATAAGAGAGAGTGTTTGTTGAATATTTACATGTGGAAGATTATCCTAAGTACCTTGCAGAGAATAACTCATTAAAATCTGTATAACAACAGTTAGGTGAGCATTATTATTTCACCCATTCTTATAGAGAAGAAAATTGAAACTTAAATAAACAACTTGTCAGAGTCAGAGAGCAGTGGGGCAGAAACTCAGACGCTGACAATCTCAATCTAGAGCCTAAGCACTGAATCACTATGCTACAGCAATTCCTACATGCCAGTCATCGTTTTCTTCAGTGGAGCTGCAGAGAAGGATAAGAAAACAACCTTCTCCTTTAAGACTTCATTATATAATAAACCAGTAATCTCACTATATATATAGATATATATATAACATCTACTGTGACATATACTATACTGGAAATGCATAAAATGCTGGGAAAGCGGGTAGAGTAGGAAGGAAAGCTTGGAGGACTTCATCCAGAAGGTGACATTTGAGCTGGGCCTGGAGGGTGAGTGGGGCAGGTCTGTGCAAGGTGAAGGGGGATGTGGGAGAGCGTCCAGCAGACGGATTACCAGG
Source organism: Pteropus alecto (assembly GCF_000325575.1). NCBI lineage: Eukaryota > Metazoa > Chordata > Mammalia > Chiroptera > Pteropodidae > Pteropus > Pteropus alecto. Next base: position 3,656,649 of record NW_006431915.1, read on the forward strand.
AGCCAAGGCACATAAAGGCAGTGTTCCTGTGTGGCAAGAGTGTCTGCTGCTTGAAGTTGGGAGGGTGTGGAAAGAAACAAAACTTTAAAGGAAGTTTGCATCCAGACCATAAAATCCTTACTTTCCAAAGTTAAAGACTTGCTCTTTGGCTGGTAGGCAATTAAGAGTCACGGAAGAGTTTTAAGTGGGAAAATGGCATGATGAAATGTGTGTTTATGAAAATTCTCTCGCGCTGTGTGAAGTAAAAATCATGGAGTGAAGAGATACGAGATGCAGAGTATAATGGGTTGACTAGGGCCCAGCAAATATTCATGTCCACCTGGAACCTCAGAACGTGAACTTATTTAGAAATAAGGTTTGGGCAGATATAATTAAGGTAAGAACCGATGAAATCATATAGGATTAAGGTGGTCCCTAGAGCCAATGAGAAGCTCCTTATAAGAGACGGCAAGGTCCACGGAAAAGAAGGTGACGTGGAGATGGGGGCAGAGATTGGAGTGACGCATCTACAAGTCAAGGAACGCCAAGGATTGCTGACGACACCAGAAGCTAGGGATGGTTTTTCCCTCAGAGTCTCCAGAAGGAACTGCCAACACCCTGATTTCAGACTTCCGGCCTCCTGAACTGTGAGAGAAAATAATTCTGTTGTTTTGAGCCACCAAATTTGTAATGATTTTTATGGTGGCCCTGGGAAATTAATACGCAGGGAGAAAAATTAAGTGGTTATTGCTCCGGTCTAGGAGAGGAAGCAAACCCTGAACTGGGGTGAAGGTACACAGACAGAGAGGAGAGGCCAGACTGCAGAAATGAAGTCAGGCACGATGGAGAGAATATGGTCACGTGGTGACTGAGGAGGAAATGAGGGGAGAATATTGCAGGCAGTTCTGGTTTCTCTCTGGGTCATTAACCCAATGCTGAGAATATAAGAAGAGCGGATGTGGAAGAAAGATGACGGCACACTTTGAAAAATAAAATTAATACAGTTTACTGTTCTTTAAACTTTGCATTAAAAAGCAGGTAGTTAGGCTATTAGGCTTTTTTCTGTATACATTAGACGAAATAGGAAGGAAAGATGGGAGGAAGAAAGAGAGTGAGAGAGGAAAGGAGGAAGACAGGAAGGAAGGAAAAACAGACACAAAGGAAGCGGGGAGGGAAGGATGTGAGGGAAAGAAAACAGAGTTCTTTAAATTCCTGCAAATTATGAGGCAATGCGGTATAGTTCGATAAACCGTCTTTGGTTCATAACACACACTCCCGAGTGTAAAAGCCAAAGTCCAGAAGCCAAAGTACAAAGTTCAATATTTCAAAAGACCAGGAATCCCTGCACAACTTCCAATAACATGTCTCCACACCAACCAAGTACAAACTGTATGTGAGATGCATCTGTGTCATTGAAAAAACTAACAACCACAGCATCACTGCCATATTTAGAATGCGCGCGCCATTAAAATGAGAGTCAGAACACTATAAAATTGATAGTGGAGATTGGGTCCCTGGCATGGGAAGGAAGAGGCAGGAAATAACTGGCTAAAGAATGTGAGGAGGAAGAGAGTTAATGGTCTTTTGGAAAAACTAGAAAATGGATCAGAGTCTGCTTTTTGGACTCAGAAAATCTAGGTGGATTAAACTACTTTCGCTCAGCCCCATTTGTGTCTACTCTCCTCGGATGCTTGCATGACTGACCATGATTCACGCTAAGACAAAAAAAAAAAAAAAGATGAATTATTATGATAATATTTGTAGTCAATATAACTAAGGGCTTCTTCATTTCAGATTTATCTTAACTCCACTCCACAAATCAAATCCAAAACTTAAATGACTCAGACGATAAGCTGAGTATGGTTTTCATGAGCGTCCTAAGGATTACTATGGAAAATTATGCCAAAACTACTTTTTATTTATTATTAATTTTTGCATGTGAGTAGATACTAAAGTATATATTAAGATGAATAATCATGAATTTTACTCCCTGGGACGTATGACAGATTTGTACAAAATTCTAAATTGGAAACATTTATAAGATTTTTTTTTTTTTTTTTTGGCATGAGCCATACATGAATTTTCCTCTTGTGACTACTTCCTCAGGAATCATAAAGATAAAAAAGCATTTTCACCAAATTGCAAAAGCAGAGCTTGTATATTTATGAAATATAAGGTGCAGCCAGAGAGAATTTTTTCCTAAATCTTCTGCACTAATCTGGCTCTCAATTAAACAGTGCCTATTTTAGAACATGACCTTATAGATAATATTTATTTCTATTTAATTATAGTTATTTGTTAGTGTCCAAACCAACTGATGATTGCTAAAGCCTTCTCTTCTTTCTCCAGCTTCCTCCTCCTCTTATATACATATTTCTTATATTAAAAGAAAGTGTTAATAACTCTACTTGACCTTGTAATTTAAAGGTTGGTCGAGAAAGAGAATGAAGTCATTTTACCTCCAGTTCTCCACCTTCTAACCACCTCCCCCCGCCACACACACACACACACATGCACTGCCACAAACACACAGCACACACACTAGGATGACTAACTGTCCAGGAACACAGATGGCTTCAGGACACAAGACTTCCATTGGTAAAACTAGGAAAGTCCTGAGCAAACCAGAATCATTTGGTCACCCTAACACACGCATATGGCAAGCATAGGAATTTCCTCTAATTTCAATTGTTTTAAAATGCAGTAATTACATAAAACTCACTTTAGAGTCTACTGTTCTCACTCTTGTGCAGCATTGTACTAGAGGTCCCAGCAGTGCAATAAAGAAAGAAAAGGAATAAAGATAATAAAGAAAGAAAACTGTCTCTCTTCACCAGTAAGACTGTCTCTATAAAAAGTCTCAAGGAAACTTTTCAAAAGCTACTAAAATTAATAAGTGAGTTTAGTAAGACTGCAGGACACAAGGTTAATACAATGAAAATCAATTGTATTTCTATATAAATAACAGTAAATAACTATACATTGAAACTGAAAAAAGATAGCACCTGAAATAGCACCTGAAAACATGAAATATTTAGGAATAAATCTAACAACATGTATGAGAGATCTATATATTGAAACAATAAAAAAAATCAAAGAAATCACTAAGTGAATGGAAATACTGTGCTCATTCATGTACTGTACAACTCTACAGTTTGGATGACAAGTCTACCCAAATTGATCTATAGATTCAAAGCGGTCACAGTTTTAGAATTGCTTGTCAATTCTAAAATTTATAAGGAAATGGAAAGAAACAAGAATAACCAAAAACAAATGGGAAAAGAAAACAATATTGGAGGACTCACATGATCTGATTTGAAGACTTACTTAAAGCTATAGTAATCATGACAGAGTGATAATGTCAAAAAACAGACAAATCAGTAGGGAAAAAAGAGAGACAGAAACAGACTCATACATTTGATTTTTAGCAAAGGTGAAAAGCAACTTTTCAACAAACAGTACTCTAAAAAGAACTAGTTAGACATTCATATGCAAAAAGCAAACCAGAACCCATGCTATACAACATATAAAAGTTAAAATGAATCATAGAACTAAAGCAAAATCTGAAACTATAAAAATTCTGGAAGATACATAAGACAAAATCTTTGTGATCTTTGGTTAGGCAAAGATAAATTACACACGATAACAAAACATAATCCACAAAAGGAAACATCGAAAAATTGGACTCCATTAGAATTAAAAACTTCTGTTCTTCAAAAGATACCATTAGGAAAATAAAAAGACAAGCATAGACTGAGAGAAAATATTTACAAGACACATACCTGATAAAAGACTTGTATCTAGAATATATAAAACACTTTTGAAAGTCAACAGTAAGAAATAAGCAATCCAATTTTTTAAATTGGCAAAACTGTAAAAACATTTTACCACATTAGAAATACAAATGGCGAAAACATGAAAAGTCACTCAACAGCATTTTAAAAAATAAGTAAAATCACAATGAGACATTACTACATAGCTATTAGAATGCCAAAAAAAAAAAGAAAAGAAAAGAAAAAGAAAAACAAAGAAAGAAAAGAGAAAAAAAATCCTTGTCAACACCACCTGTAGGAAGCGCTGATACAAAATACAAACTACAACCCTCATACTTTGCTAGTAGGAGAGCAAATTTGGTACCACCACTCTGGAAAACCATATGACTGTTTCTTATCATTGTGATACAACCCAGTAATCCCCACTCCTCAGTACTTATCCAAAACGAAACTATGTTCACA
>NW_006431915.1:3661372-3664573 GCF_000325575.1 Pteropus alecto
AATGGAAAAGTTAAACTAATGTAATTAGTTGGAACTTCTCCAGAAAGAAAAAGAATGAAATCAACATACTTTTAAAAAATTTAAAACAATTTCTGATACTAAGAACATGTTAATGAAGAAAACATAGAAACTATGGAAAAGGGTAAAGAAGAAAGCAGAATTTCCACAATTTCACAACCCAGAGGCAATTACCATTAACATTTCAGTTTACTTACTTTTTTGATTTCTACTCTAAAATCTAAATACAACTGTCAAGTCCTGGCTTGGTGGTTTTGACAATACAGTTTGGGGTCAAGCAGACTGGGATTCTCTCTAAAAATGAGTCTGTTTTCTCATCTGTAAAATGGAGATAGTAGCATCTAGTTTATATATTATGGAGAAGATATTAACATAAAGTATTCAGCACCGTTTGCGGCACATATAATGCTCAGCAGAAATATGGACCACAATTTCTATATCAGTCAAAACTTTTTATAAATAAAATTCAATATGAGTTTCTAGGATATGGAAGTTCTATAATACACTATTCTATTTTTGGATGTTTAGGTTGTTTCCAATCGTTGTTATCATAAATGACATTATGAAAAATATATATGTGCTTAAACCTTTTCTGGCATTTTGGATTATTTCCTCAGGATCGATCCCTAGCTTAAGTCATATAAACAGTTTTAAGGTAATTCTTATCAAGTTATCTACTCTGAAGTTATCTACTCTGAAGTTATCTACATATCAAGTTATCTACATTCTCACCATCAGCAGATGAGAGTTTCAGTATCATTACTCCCTTCACAATATTATTTTTTTATTTACATTCCTGTTATAGAAAGTGCAATTATTACAGAGATGTTTACCACTCTGGCAAGATAGCAGTCAATTAATGAGGAATGATCTCTCACTAAAAATGCATAAATATGCTATATTAAATATAACAACTAAAAAAATATACGCAGCCAAGTTCAAGAGAAAGATAAAAAAAAATCCAAGAGAAAATCCAAGAAACAAAAGGAAAGCTCAAAGACTGACTGGTAAGGTTCAGTGGGCACCTTGACATCCTATGAGACACGCCACAGGGCCAAGAGATGGGAATTTAACTTCCATATTGGGCCAGATGGAGAGGCACCTGCATTAACTCTGCACCTTCAACAGACTGCCCTTTTCATGAAAAGAGAATTAGAAAAACTTTAAGCAATAACTCTCAGATATACCAAGGGAATTTGCTGTCTGCCCAGGAGTTAAAAGAAAAGGAGGACGGGGCAGAAAAGGGGCGGAGAAGGTACTAAAAGACATTTTTGTACCTCCAGGTCCACACCACGCATGGGTGTGGCATTAGAGTGACCCATTCACTCCCGATTGCTAATACTTTCCTGGTGTTAGCACTGAAAATCCTATATCTAAAACAATACTTCTGTCCCAGGCTAACCTAAGAAGTCTGGGCATACCATGCAGCATCTACATGACCCACATTTTATAGAAATCCCAAGCTACAAAGAAAGAAAAGAGAAAAAAAATCCTTGTCAACACCACCTGTAGGAAGCGCTGATACAAAATACAAACTACAACCCTCATACTTTGCTAGTAGGAGAGCAAATTTGGTACCACCACTCTGGAAAACCATATGACTGTTTCTTATCATTGTGATACAACCCAGTAATCCCCACTCCTCAGTACTTATCCAAAACGAAACTATGTTCACAGAAAAACCTGAGCATGAATGTTTATAGCGGATTTATTTATAATCTTTCAAAAGCTATAAACAACTTTAATGTCCTTAAGCCCATGACTAGACAAGTAAACTGTGGCACATCCATAAACGGAATACTTCTCAGAAAAAAAATTACTGATACATGCAACGACATGAAAGAATCACAAATGCATTATTCTAAGCAAAAGAAACCTGACTCAAGAGGCAATATACTCTCATACTCTATGATTCCACTTACGTGACACTCTAGAAAAGGAAAAATTGTAGGAGCACAAAACAAATCAGTGTTAACCAGGGGCTGGAGGTCAGAGGAGGAACTGACTACAAAAGGACATGAGCGAATTTGGAGGGGGCGGTGATGGAGCTTTACTAAATCTTAACTACAGTGGTATTTACATACTGCATGTAGTTGTCAAAACTAGTAGCACTGCACACTAAGAAAGGGTAAATTTACCTTAAAAAAACTCTTCAAGTTATTAAGGTGATTCATGTGGGAGTTATTTTTAAATACTGTCTATCTTTTTAAAAATTAGGACCAAATAAATGTAAAAGTTAAACTAATGTAATTAGTTGGAACTTCTCCAGAAAGAAAAAGAATGAAATCAACATACTTTTAAAAAATTTAAAACAATTTCTGATACTAAGAACATGTTAATGAAGAAAACATAGAAACTATGGAAAAGGGTAAAGAAGAAAGCAGAATTTCCACAATTTCACAACCCAGAGGCAATTACCATTAACATTTCAGTTTACTTACTTTTGATTTCTACTCTAAAATCTAAATACAACTGTCAAGTCCTGGCTTGGTGGTTTTGACAATACAGTTTGGGGTCAAGCAGACTGGGATTCTCTCTAAAAATGAGTCTGTTTTCTCATCTGTAAAATGGAGATAGTAGCATCTAGTTTATATATTATGGAGAAGATATTAACATAAAGTATTCAGCACCATTTGCGGCACATATAATGCTCAGCAGAAATATGGACCACAATTTCTATATCAGTCAAAACTTTTTATAAATAAAATTCAATATGAGTTTCTAGGATATGGAAGTTCTATAATACACTATTCTATTTTTGGATGTTTAGGTTGTTTCCAATCGTTGTTATCATAAATGACATTATGAAAAATATATATGTGCTTAAACCTTTTCTGGCATTTTGGATTATTTCCTCAGGATCGATCCCTAGCTTAAGTCATATAAACAGTTTTAAGGTAATTCTTATCAAGTTATCTACTCTGAAGGTTGCACCTATTTACATTCTCACCATCAGCAGATGAGAGTTTCAGTATCATTACTCCCTTCACAATATTAATTTTTTATTTACATTCCTGTTATAGAAAGTGCAATTATTACAGAGATGTTTACCACTCTGGCAAGATAGCAGTCAATTAATGAGGAATGATCTCTCACTAAAAATGCATAAATATGCTATATTAAATATAACAACTAAAAAAATATACGCAGCCAAGTTCAAGAGAAAGATAAAAAAAAATCAAA
>NW_006431915.1:3665911-3678411 GCF_000325575.1 Pteropus alecto
ATACCTGAAAAGAAAAAAAACCTGATCTGACCTTGTGAACCTCTGTGGATTCAACTGGACTCAACTGTACAATCACTCTATAGACAGACTTCCATAAAGCGGGGTGCTAAGGAATCCCCCAGATAAGTCTAGTACCCACTTGGAACCCTACGTAGTTATTACCAGATTATTGGCTATATTTCATTTGTGGTGCTTTACATCCCCATGGGGTTAGGTGAAAGAGATCTAGGTTTAACAGCAGATTAGACAGTTGAGGAGAGCTATAAGATCTTAGATGAGTTAATCAACCTGTGCCTCAGTGTTCCTATTTGCAAAATAGGGACAATAACAGTACCTATATTATGGGGTTAATGTATAAAATAAATGTAATACATGTAAAGCACTCAGAATAGTGCCTAAGCTACCTTATTTCTCGATCTATCAATCAATAATTATTGTTCAATTGTGACTTAAATATCTATAGCATCCTCAAATAGCAGCATTTCCCAAATGTGTAGCTCAGAAAGTTAGCCTTATAAGATGCTCTAAGAAAAAAAAAAAAAAGTACTCCATGATGAAATACTTTTAGGAAGTCTTATATTAATCTACCAATCTCTTGGAGATTCCCAGTGGTCATTATCATATTAAAGACCCTAAGAAGTTCTGCTGTAAAGAACTTATTGTTTAGCTTTGTCATTTAGATAACTAAAAAGATGACCAAACTAAGGCTGTGGAGGTTCTGTGACTTAGCCAAGGCCCTTCAGCTGGCAAATGGCAGAACTGGTCTGCAAACCAGGGTGGTCTGGCTCCAAAGTCCGTGATTTCAGTGACTGCACAATACTGTGAAGTCGAGAAGGAACTTACAGTAATCTTTGTATAAGAGGACTTCTTTTTTGCAAGTATTGAAACCCTAGGGTGAACTTTTCCTGGAGACCCTTCACGCCAATTGCTGCATGGCTGCCTCAGCAATGCCCAGCCAGCCCCCTGAATACCAGCACACCAGCTAAATGTCCCTTGAGTATTTCCTCTCTTCCTAAGGCACAGGCAGGGGACAGTAAGGGAGCAACTTCCTTCCAGGGCAGCATCTCTAGAAGAGCCCCTTTCAGTCACATCATGTTTTTTCTTCCACAACACACAGCTCATATGTTTGTGCTGATACTGGATGATGCCTCCACATGGTTCCCCAGCCAAATGTATGTCTGCGGCTCCCTCAATAAACAGCACTCGAAAACAAAAGAACAAGATATGAATCTACTAATATTGTTGGTATTTTTCGCCTTGAAAAAAAAAATCTTTTTAAATTAAGTCCACGATTGTTGTGCTGTTAGTGCCAGGGTCAATGTCTTTTTCTTGTACAAACATTCAGGTATCCAACTAAGGGAAACAAAGGCGGAATTTTCTGCGTTTAATTTAATTGAAAGCAGGGATTTGAATTTCACAAGAACTGATAGAACTTGAGCAGCACTATTAACCAATTTCTATTAAAGATTAATCTTACCTCAGTGGTGAGTGAAGTTGAAATTTACATGCGAGGTGTATCACTTTTGTTTTCCTAAAACCAAACTTTAAGACAACGTCAAAACCTTTCCAACTGTTCTCAGAAGTCACAAGGTAATCAGACTTATGACTACAGCTCACTGGTATTAAACTGAAGTTAGAAAAGATAACTAGTGAGTCAAAGAATCTGACAACACAGGATTTCTTCCTAAGTGAATCCATAATATCTGTAATACTAGGCTGCTTCCTTCGTTAACATTTCATTCCTTTCAACTCACCAAAATTTTAACTGAACACTACTAATCATATCATATTTTCAATTCTCAATACAAAGTGCTTAATTGAGTACTTTTTAAAAATGCCAGCCTCTAAACTTGGCATTGGAGATTCTAACATTAATAAGGCACATTGGGCCTTCAAGGAATATATTATGGATAAAAATAAATAAATAAAACAATTAGAAGTAACCAACCAATTTCCTCACCAACACAGGCATAGCAACGTAAAATGGATCTTAAAATACATGTTACTGAGCTAATTAAAAAAGAATGGGGTGCATAACAATGGTATTTATGTAAATTTAGAAAGCATCCCTACAAAAATACAATGAACATGTTGCAAGAATGCATACAAATAAAAGGATACACAAAAAATATGTTCGAATGTCTATGGGGGATGAAGAAAAGGTAAGTAGAGAAAGGAAGGAAAGAAGGGAGAGAAGGAAAGAGGGCAGGAAGGAGGAAAGGAAGAATAGATTTAACTTTTGAGCAGGTGACATGCCCATGTGTCACATAGAAGGCATTCTTTAGATGGCAGTTTATTCACCTAATCTCTTCCTTCTTTGTCCTTAGTCTCTAATTCAAAAAGACTGTCTTAATCAGAAAAACTGTTAAAGAAATAAACTATGGAACCATGTAAGTAGCTTGGAATTCAATTTCAGTAAGAGGAGGTGAGCTTATATTATAGGTAGGCAAATAGACGGGCATATTTACCAACCTTCTGTAGACACCAGGTCCCCTAAAATACAATCACGGCAGATCAGTGAGAGCCAGCTGTCCCTACCTCTCTGCCTGCAACATGGATGCTCATTTCTTGAGTCAACCTAAGCTGACTCAGATTACAACCTGCATCTCTTTTGGGAAGATCATGCCTTAACTCCACTTCTGATCCTCTAGCAATTTGGAATCTTCTTCCTCAAAGCTTTAAGCTTGAGAGAGACCAGAGGAGAGTCTTCTTGAACCAGTCAATCTTTTCTTTCTCTGGGACCGAACACAATCGTCAATCACCATTTATTGTTTCCCTCTCCCAACAAAGGCGAGTTTTGCTAGTCTATCCTCAAAGTAGCTTGCCAGATAAAATACAGGGCACCCAGTTCAATTTGAATTTCAGAGAGAGAAAAAAATAATGCTTTAGTATGAGTATGTCCCAACGATTGCAGGGAACATACTTATACTAAAAAATAGACATTGTTTATCTGAAATTCAAATTGACCTGGGCATGCTGTATTTTTATCTGCTAAATTTGACTATCCTACCCTAAAGTAAGGGAGCAATTGACTAGAAAATTTGGTCTGCTGAAGGTTGCTGAGGCACACTCTAAGAGAGTAGCAAGATGGGGCTAAATTCGGGAGCCAAAATATTTTGCACTCTTCTGTTTTGTTTTTATTTTCATCGGAAATAATTGCAAATAAAATAAAACAACTTAGTCTTATAAATGAACCATAATTTTTCCACATGAGACATAGCTGGTAAGAAAAGCAGTGTGGAACAGGGGCAAAAACAATGGCTAGGAGTCGGGAAAGTCTAATTTTAATCCCAGGCCTTCTTCTACCTAGGTCTGTGGAACTGCGCCACTTATGCCCACTGTGTGGTCCTCAGTCTCCTCGTCTGTGAAATGAGAGTGGAAGGACTAAGTGATTTCTTAAGTTTCTTTCTGCTTCAGCCCTCAATGGCTGGCTCCATGGTATTTATTATATTTACTTAATTTAGTAAAGATGGTTTTGTTGCTTTTAATCCATGCAGGAACAATATAACACAAAATGAGGGTTTCTTCCTTTTCCCATATTCCAGTAACAATTCCTCTGTGAGCTACTATGGTTGTTACAAAAACTGAAACCAGAAATGCAGGCTTATTAGTAAGGAGACCAAAGATTGCAAATCTGTTACCAAAACAGAACCAAAGCAGAAGCCTTGCTCTACACAGCACTGCCTTTCAGCAGACATGGAAGGACTGGGTCAGAGGAGATCTTAACACAGCTTAACTGGGCTGCTGCAGGCAGGTAGGGACCCTGATGTGCCTCCAAACAAACCTTTTATCTGTAAAATGGGACTGACGATTCCTCCTACTTCCCTTGTGGAATTGCCTTGAAGGTTAAATGAGATAATGTCTATGAATATGTTTCATAAACTGTGAAGTTTTATACCAAACAAACCATTTACGTTATAAAATGGGTTCAACCTGATATAGACATTGAATGGCCATTGGCCATTCTTCATCTGTTCCCCCTTCTTTTGTTGATCTGGTTTTATTTGGAAGAATCAACTCCTCAGTCTCATACAATGTGGTTTGGAAAGAGCTGAATCAACATCCATTATCAGGAAAGAAAATGTAACCTAGACCTTAGCCATTCAGTGCATTCTATTACTCTGTCTACAGGAACTGGATCAAGAATGAAAATGTGACAAAATACAAGCCAATGAAAACCAGGCCCAGGACTTTTTCTTCAAACTGTTTATAGAAAAGGAGAATTCATTTTCTCAAGATTCAGACTTTCGCGAGTGCAACTGGGAGCTACTGACAGCCATTTTGTCACTATAAGGGAGAGACAGAGAATAAAATGGACAGAGAAAAGCAGAGAGGAGGGACAGGGAGAGACTGGTTTCCCATATCACTGAGCCCCCTATATTTCAGTCTTGTCTGAAGCCACATTTACCCTTAGTCTTCCCAACTGTGTGAGTAAATAGATTTCCTTTTTGCTTGGGCCCATTTAATGTGATTTTTCTGTCATTTGCAACTAAGAAGTCCTAACTAATATAAATCCTACCTTTGATGTGCCTCAGTTTCAAACAGCTCAAAGTTCTATCTCAAATACCTTGCTGAGCAAGCAAACGCTTAAGAGAGGCTAACTACAAGTTTCACTTTGAAGCCCATGTATTTCCAGAGCATATAACTTAACTAACAAGTTTAGATAAGGCAAAAGTTGGATCTGCCTATGATTTAATTATAAAAAAAGTCACTTTCAGTGATATAAAAATTAAACTATTCTATTAAAAACTTTATTAATAAATTTTCTATAACTTGATTAATTTTTTAATAGCAGTAAAGATAGATTATAATTGAGCCAATCATTGCTCTATAGCTGGAGGTAGGAAAAAATGTATATATTTAATGAACTTTTTTTCACTAGCTCTCCAGAGTACTTTATTATGGCCTAAAGATTCTGAATTTAAAGACTTTTCTTATGTCCCAAATTTAATTTTTAATCCCATTAAGACCAATGGGAGGTAGAGACCTAAGATGTCCAAGAGGGAAGACAGGCTGTCATATCCACCTGAGACCTATTCTTTAGTCAACTACTGAGTTTCTTGCCCCAAAATGTGATCACATAGGCAAAACATATTGGTGAGCTGTGCCCTTCCCAGTACAGATTTAAGTGAATATAAGCAGAGATTTCCTTCTGAGGTCACATCATTTAAGCTGAAATCATTTCAACTCAGAGTACACCATTGGTAAATGCTATAGATACGCTCTGTGGATTCCCTGATTTCTTCTGATCTTGTTTCTTTTGCCTCAGATCTCAACAATGCATCAACTATACTGAGAAATAAATCAGGAATGTGCTGTGCTCATGAGTTTGTTTCTACACTAAGTCACATCTAGTGGTCAGGAAGCACGTCATCTGCTCTGAAATGTCAGATTTCAGGAGCCTCCTGCCGTGCAGAAGCCTCCTGTCTCAGCAGCTTTTGCCAACATCAAGAAATACAATGGGAATAATCCACCACTGGATTACGTATGACAGTCTTGTTTTCATGTTTTATTGACATGATTGAAAAGAGTTGGTCATACAGTTCTACCACTGATTCTGTCTCATTACTTTTTCTTCCTGATGTAGCCTATAAGAATCAGAATGTCATTTAAAACAAAACACAATGTAATGGCTCCTTCAAACTCAGGAAACTTGTGTTAAATAAACATCACCTATTAGTTATAGTAAAGGGGTGAATGAAAGTGTGCCAACCTGGTTGGAATCCTGGCTCTGTCATATTTTGGAGCTACTTTATCTCCTTAAGCCTCCAGTCCTTAACTGCAAAATACATTTAAAAATATTTTCTAAGCATCTACTTTATGTTCAGTCTCCTTGGAGATCCATCAGTGAATAAAACAAAAATGCACGCCCTTAAATTCTTGCCCCAAAATTCCCAAGCTTACAGTACAGGGAGACTATATTAAAATAAGTCAATAAAGTACAAATTTTGACATCACTCCAGCAGTGTACTTCTTATAAAAACAACATTTTGGATATTTTCACATTACAATAAAAACAGAAAAGTTTATTTATATGTGTGTGTGTGTGTGTGTGTGTATACATATATATGTGTGTGTGTGTGTATATATACACACACACACACACACACACATACACACACATATATATATAAAGTGTAAAATATAAGAAAACTTTAAAAGGAAAAAACAAGAAAGTCAGTATTTAGCAGCCACCATAGTAATAATTATAGCAAAAATTATTAATACACGCTAAAACTTGTAGGTGACAGCTTAAAATGAAACAGGACATCTAGATAGTCTCAAGTATTTTCCTACATGAGACATTAATTAAAAATAATCATAAAGAGTTTAATCAACACCTGTTTTCAGGAAAGAAAATTAACATAGACCTTAGCCATCCAGTGCATTACATTACTCTGGTCACAAAATTTTTAGACTGAAGATAGCTGATAGAATCCCACCTTAACCAAGGGACCAAAAATAACATCTCCAGTAACAGGAAAAGTAGATATTACATGCCCCCTGATATGGGGCAATCAGGGCACAAAAATATCTCCTGTGGTACTCCTGTCAAAAACGTATAACCTGAATCTAAGAATGAAGAAATATTAGGGAAACCCAAATTGAGGGGCATTCTACAAAACAACTGACTAATACTCTTCACAAATATCAAGGCCCTGCTAAAATAAGGAAATACTACAGAACTGTTTCAGATCAAAGGAGACTAAAGAGATATGACAACTAAACTCAGTGAGTGGTTCAAGATTATATTCTAGAATAGAAAAATACATTCTTTTGCTCTGATGGATATTAGTAGAACAACTGGTAAAATTATAAGGTTTTTAGATGAGATAATAATACTGCATTAATGTTAATTTTTTAATTGTGGCCATTATAATGTGGTTATGTAAGAGAATGACCTTGTACTCAGGAAATACACATTGAAATATATAGCAATAAGGGGGTACTGTCCGTAATTTATCACAAATGGTTTGGTAGCGGAGAGAGAAAGAGAGGAAGAGAGAGAAAGGGAGGGAAGGAGAAACGATTAAGCAAATGATTTAAAATAGCAACATTTGGAGAATCTAAGTGAAGGGTATATGAAAATTCTTTGTATCATATTTTCAGCTTTAGTGTTGGTCTGATCTGGCAGTGACTAATCTAACAATTAATCTAAATTAGCACCACCAATAATGGGACAAGCTGATATTCTGTTTCCCCAATGTGATGCAATATGAAATAGTCACCACTTATCATGTGTTTTTGCCAAAAATGTCTTACCTAAATCAAATTAAGCCTTTAGACATAGTTTTCAATGTACAGGAAATAAAGGAATAGAGGAATGAGTTAAATGATACCAGGTGAAAATAATCAGAAAACTCAGAATGAGGAACATTCTACGAGATGGCTAGCCTGGACCCACCCTTAAACAAAATATCAGGGAGAAAGAAAAAGGTTGTGGAGGAAAGAAGGGTATGGGGCATGATTATTCCAGACTAAAAGGGTCTAAGAGAAATAATAACCAAAGGCACTGTATGATCTAGATCGATCCTGTTTCCAAAAACATTTTTTAAAGCTGCAAAAAAGATTTTTGAGAAAATTTTAAAAATGTAATTCTGTTGTGAACATTAGAGGATATTATTAAATTATTGCTAATTTTCTTATGGCTCATAATAATACTATGAATACATATGAGATTATCCTTATCTTTAGGAGATGCATGTTGAAGTATTTAGAGATGAAGTGTCATGATGTCTACAATGTACTTTCAAATAGTACGGAAAATTTGTGGAGCAAAAGAGAGAGACAGAGAAATTAAACAGGGCAACATAATAACTGTTGAATCTAGATAGAATATATGCCTGCTTATTATACTATTGTTTCGACTTCTTATATAACACTTTTCATAAAAACACTGAGACAAAATAAAATAATAATGCTTTAACCTCCATAATATATTAGTATTAGGTTTCTTTTAGATGTTTAAAGATTAAAATGAACAAAGAAATGAAAGATAAAAGGGACACCACAGTTTACTAAGTTTACAGAGTTTCTGGTTCTGGTTCTATACTCTGTAAATTTAAAAGTATTAATACAATTTATCTCAGGGTTGTGGTTGTCCTATAGATTAAGGAAGGGTGACCAGCTACAATGATTCTCTTAGTGGCCAGCAAGGTAGGGCCTGGGATATTATTGTGGCTGCCCCAAAAGTCAGCTCTCTCCAAACCTAGGGTGACCGTAAGATTTTCCAATCTGAGGTTGTCTCCATGTCTGAGGTATATGGCTGAAGTGGATAGAAACTTTCTTTTACAATTCCTTTCTGACCGGTGGAGTTGTTCTATTATTTCTAAACATGAATCAGCCCAGACCATTTCTCAAAGCCACACATATAAGTTTAATACCCTTAACTTCTAAAGCAATTGAGTATTTGTGTGTTTTCCTATATCTTCATGAGTATTTTTATGGTACTTGGTGGATGGTTTTATCACTGGGAGCCAAGAAAACAACACAACTGCACAAACTAACTTACAGGTTCATGGCATCCAAACATCAGCAGACTTTAAAAGAAGAGACATCATTGGACATGGATCATGACAAGCACTTGTTATTTACCTAAGGGTTGTGGACTGAAGATCTAGCAGCAAAGTCTGCACTTTATGCAATTGTTAAAAATTAAAATATCTTGGTAACTGAAATGACAACTGTGGTGCTGGTGTGCTTATCATAACCATACCTGAATTGCCAGTCTAGCCTCATTTTTGTTTTTTACATGCCTCACTATGGGAACCAGTATGAGAAATTAGTAAAAATGCAATCTTTGCTTCAGAGGATTCAAAATTAGCAAAATTTGAAATTAGCGATATTCTCATTAATGAATCGCTGCACAAACTGATCAATACCCAGAGACATACCTACTTCCCTATCTTTAAAAATGGTTTATGTTTTATTTGAGACACAAAAATCCACCGGACTGAGTTTGAACTCCAAAGAAAACATGGCATAAGCATTAACTTGAAAAAATGTTTAATCCCATACAAAAGGTACATTATATGGCTGATATAACCAGCTGCCCATGTCTGTTACCACTAGAAACTGACTCTTCCAATGATTCAGAAGGTGTAGGGTGGTCACAAAGCCAAATTTCAACTGTCTTGCCCACTCAACGTCGGCTATCTCACTTGTTTCCCATGTGTGTGTTTCTCCCTTGGGGAAATTTTCTCATGCTACGAAAGGTATCTCTATGTTTGTACGATACACATCACAGATGTGCAGGCAAATGGGAGAAAGCTGGATTCAGTTTGCATATCTGAAAAAGATCCAGACAAGTATCATGGATCGTTCTTTTAAGAGTAGTAAAATACTGCCAACTCTCAGAGCCCTAGTGAAGATGTGAGACTAATTATCCACTTCTGAGACTTTTCTGTGGGTGCAGTCCATTTGTCAACTGGGAGAATTAGAAATTTTACACAAGTTGTCCAAAAGCCTAAGCTTATAACTCGCCATCCCTGGATGAACATTTGTCATCTTTGGCTAAGTATTATCTATGTGCCCTTCCTATATAGGGGCAGGGAGTGGGAGAGGGAACCACCACAGGGTCCCCAGGAGAGGCACAAACTTGCTTCCACTATGGAATCAACATCTCTTCCAATCCGCCATCCCCATGGGACACCAGCATGTGACCTAATTTTGGCCTAGCCAATTAGATGATAGAACATGCCTCTCTGGGACACTGAATCTCACAGGGGTGATACAAAGATACAGTGTCATTTAGGAAATCATTCAAAAAGGAAGCAAAAGCATTGCTAGTCCAAAGGCACGGAACAAAAGCATCCAGGCCAAGGCGGTCCCAATAGCGGAGGCCAAGAGAGACTATTCCCTGGCTGTTCCCCATTGCCAGATTCCCGTCCATCTTCTGAGCTTGATTCTCTAACCTTTCAATGATCTTGTATCCATGATAATGGATACTCATATTTATGATAATCCGACTATGTGCCAGGATCTTATTAGGGAATTAGCTGGAGGTGTGCAAGGAGGTTCTGTAGATATAAATATAAATGAGACTTTTTTTTTGCCTTGGAGAAATACAGTATAGCGAGGGTAGCAATGAAGTAAAATTCAATTCTGATCCCACTTTCTCCCAGATCCCCATCCTCTTTCCTTTCTCCTAGCTCCCAGGTCCTGTGAGCTGTAGCTTTCTCTCAAAATATTTTGCTTTCTAATCTGTTTTGTAGGTATTTCTTGTCAGCCCCATAAGATTGTGAGCATATTGGGCGTATGATCCCTATAGGTTTTATTTTTAAATCATCATAGCGTTCAGTCCATTGTCTGAAATACGGTAGGTTCTTCTCACAGAAACATTTACTTCAATTGCCCTAAATATCCCTCATATTGTAATAATGGAGCACTAGCCTACATCTTAAGAGAGAATATCGGATTCCAAACGATTGTGAGAACACCATAAATGTCTTTGTTTTAGGTTTCCACTGTTGCACACATGACAAAGAGCCTGCATAACCTGATGATCTTCCGCCACATAAACATGTCACACAAGCACCTACTCAATGCAGGCCCTGAGCTAGGAAATGGAGATACAGAGAAAACATCAGAGTCCTTCCACTCAGGGCATCCACAATCACACAGGAATCCAGACATTGAAAATGTCCCCTGTCCTCAATTTGAGAAACAGAATGGTAATGGGGTGTATTGCAATTGTCAATATAGAGACAGAATGGGAAAGCTGAAAATGAACAGTTATAGATACCTAGGAGGTAGGAAGAAGTCAAAAACATTTGAAAAGAGGCAAACATTTGCGAATGAATGAAAGTCGGGTACTAAATCTGAGATAAAGGAATCCGCAAGACCAAGAAGGGACCAAGCCTGGGACATTTTCATGGTCAGAGCTAGTAGTACTGCCTAGGGCTAAGGCAAGAAAATGAGTATAGGCAGCATATCAGGCTTGTATAGCAGAGTGGGCAGGTCACTGGTAGGTCAAGGTCATGGTTCTCTGAGTCTATTACCTAACATTAAATGTGGTGGCCAAAACAAACACAAGATATTCTAGGAGAACAATAGAAGAAACTTCAAAAGTGACATTTCAGTTAAGAATCTATCAGTTGGATAAAAGATGAACAGCAGAAGAAGAAACCTTTGGAATAAAGCATGGAGACATAACAGAGCATCATTTATTGTGGGCAGGGGGAGAGGTGACCTGTGGCTGAAGCACAGGGGCAGGAAATTCTTAGTCAGGATGCAAGAGAAGTAGTTTGACGTTGACTGGGAAGAGCTTTGAAAGACATGCTAAAGAGTTTGAGCTCCATCCTGTAATTGATAGACAGTCCATTTAGGCTTTGATGTAGAAGGTCCTTGTGTTGCAGGTCAGGTTCTCGGGCAGTCAGCTCGGTGACAGAGATTTGCAAGCAGGGAGGTTACCAGAGATTGCTAGAAGGCTTAGCGCCTATGAGGAAGTGAAGGAAGCAGAACTGAGCAAAGGAAGAAGTTGGGCCACAATGTCTCTGCAGTCATGACAAAGGCCTTAGCTAACTTCCCGGCTCTACTATAACAAGCAACAAGTCAGTCACCGCTGGATGGCCCAAAGCAGGAGATCACCTGTGCCCTGATCAACAACACAAAGAAAACAGGGCAGCACATCAGGCTGAGCTCCCTCCATGTGCCAGGGACTCTGCTAAGACATGTTTCACATTGTACTATTTTAATCCTCCCCAAATCCCATATTTCATTTCCATTCAATACACCAGACTATTAAGGACCTGAGAAGTAAATTCTGGTAAAATCAGTGAGTAAAAAATAATCTTGCTGTGACCACATGACAAAATGATTAAAAAAGAGAGAGAAAGAGAGAGAGGGAGAGAACCCAACATATTTTTGTGAGATAATTTTTTAAAGAATTATTTGGAATCTTGGGAAGAAGAAAAAGGGTGGAAAGTTTTAGGTTTTCTTTGTGAGATTTTTTGTTTTGTTTTGTTTTACTGTTTGTGAGAATGAGATGAGGAAAACAGAGGAAATTCCTTTAAATAAACAGTTGCAAACTGTCAGCTGGCTTTTTATGAAACAAAACAGAACAACAGGAAGAAGAAGATGAAGAAAGAAGAAAAGAAAAGGAATTAAATCAGTGTTTCAGAATAGCTCTGGAGCCATGGTCTAGGAGAGAAAAGAAATAGATAAATGAAATTGCTATACCTCATTTTACTTACATTTCTGCCCCTGCAGATATGTGTGTATGTGGGTGGCATGTATTGTGTCTTGCCATAGAATTTAATGGCCATGACTAACATTTACTGAGCGCTTTTGTGCCGTTTACTCTGCAGAGATTTTTACATGCATTTCCTTGTTTACACCTGTTAAAAAATAAACTGAGGCATATTAAAATATTTAGGTTTATTTAAGCAATAATTTTATGATTTTAACTGGGCAGCCCCAAACTAGAAGTGATAGGAGTGCTCCTCTGGCAGCAGCCAGGGGAAGAAAGGCTTACCGTACAGAGGAAGTACAGAAGCAAA
>NW_006431915.1:3683411-3701330 GCF_000325575.1 Pteropus alecto
TCTGGTCAGGGAGCTCACGCTTGCAACCATGATACTAGAACACATAATAAAGTAAGCCTCCATAATGAAGAATTTACAGCATCCTTTCTTGAAAACCCTTTGGCTAGTTACAAAAAATGGGTCATTTATTCCCATCTTTTTAGACAAACTCCCATCTTGTTAGACATATTTTGTAATGCAGACTTTTACCAATCAAGATTGCTCTTCCTTTTAGATTCTTGAAGAGAATGAAAGAAGCTTTGCTTTATGTCATGGTCCAAAACACGGGCGTTTCACCGAAGATTATACATTTAAGAAAACTGAAAATGCTTGAGTCAGTGTTTCTTCATGGCCTCAGTCACCCTAGTAAGGCTTCCCCTCCCTGTGCAGCAACATCAGATTAGAGCAGTAACATTCCATTGATCCTACTACCTGTGGCTCTTCTCTAGACCTGAGTCGTTTCCTGAGAGCTCAGACACCAAGTGAAGTAGCCAAACATCTCGCTCTCCTGTGCCACTTAGCCCGCCCAGCCTAAGCAGAGCGGCCCTCGCAGATGTTCTGCTCTGAAAATAAAATGGCCAAAATGCTTTCCCATCTATAAACTTTAATCCACTTCACCAGAAGACTGTGACTGGCCTCTAGCACAATGCCTGGCCCCATAGTAAGAGTTTAGTGAGTGTTTCTTTGATGAGTTGAGAAAATTAATTAACAAATGGTCTTCCCAGAATCTATAAAGATACACATATATCATAATAATTGGGTGAAAGCATATCTCTCTTGGACTCCAACAAAGAGAGTAAAACCTTCGAAATTACAAAAGTATTCCTAGATAAGAGTGTTTTCTTCTGAAAGGAAATCTCCCAGCTAAGACCCCAAGAACAGTGATTTACTGAAGATCTAAAATGTATTACCATGATTTAGAGCAACACTGTGTTTCTATATCCCTTTAAAGATGATTCACTCTATTTTTCAGTAGAAATGTAGCTAAAAATAAAAAAGCCAAGATCTTTACCAATTTACGTATTTAGCTTTGTGATACTGCCCATCTTTTTCAATGGTTATTAGTTATATTTTTAACATAGATTGCTTTGAGTCTTTTCTGAAGTATTTATTTAGGATCTACTTTATTCATCTCTTTCTATTTAAATGTATATATGTACACATGTGTGTACAGATAGCTAATAATTCATTTCTTTGACTAAAATTATAGGTGATTTCTACGTATTTCTGTTCTATTTTTTTATTTTCTTGAGCCTTATTACTACCTATTTTATAATGAAAAACTGATCTGTGAAATGTTCAAGAAGGAAAATTTTGTGAGATTATTTCCTTTCCAAAGGAATTATTTTTGTTTTGCAAGAAGGGCATATTTCTCTAAAGCTTTCTAAATATGATTTGTTCAACCTTTATTTACACAAAGCATATCAGAAACCCATTCGCTGTCTGAAATAAAGTTATACCTATTTAATCACACACATATTCAAGCAATTAAAATTCAAATAATATTTAAATGAAGTAGAAAAACATCTTTTGTAGGCGAAGGATAAGAATTATATTAACACTGAATAATGATAATTTAACAACAAAAAAAAAAGGACACAGGAAAGAATATAAGGTTCCTAAAAATCAGTAATAAGATCATGTCAAATTACTAGCCTTTTTAGACATTGCATTCATTATAGTATAAGTGGTCTTTGAGAAATTAGAATATACATTACAAAGAATATGAAAATAAGAAGGGGGGTTGGCGAAGAGAGAGGAGGAGGGGGAGGAGGGAGAGGGGAAGGAGGAGGAAGAGGATAAAGAGGGAGAAGAAGGTGGGTAGTGAAAACCACACATAGTCCAGGAAAAAAAACACTGCTGAAATTTTATAACTACCCTTCTAATCTCTTGTCTGTGCACACACATACTTGCACATAAATAAATGCATAGTTTTCCTTTCCAAAATTTAGCTCATACTGAACATACTGTTTTGTAACCTGCCAGGCCTTTTTTTTCAACCCCGAAATTCACAACTCAAGCCCTTGAGGCAAACTCTGAAAGAAAGGGAGGAAGGGCTTGAATAGCAATCTTATAAGAAAAAGAAAGGGAAGGAAAAGTGGAAGGCAATTGAGATCAAAGGAGACAGAGGATATGGAGCTGAAAGGGTATCACAAAGGAAGCAAAAGATAAAGACGGACTTTTCCAATTTAAACTCCATTTTCTAATTTTCTTAATTGCATCAACATTGCACTATTGTGTGTTTTGGGAAATTCTACTCCGCCATTCAATCTTCCTCTCCTCTTCTTCCTCCCCCTTCCCTCTGTGGCTGGAGCAGTTCACTGCACAGTGCAGAGATGCCAGCCACTGGAGCCAAATTCAATTCCAAATCCAAACATAAGCAACGTTTGCGAATCAAGACTCCTTTGAGGTTCACCCAACTCCAATTTTACCAGTTCCCTCCGGGGAAAGATTTCCCTTTGAAGCTTCTGTGTATCCAAGTGCATTCTGGGATGCAGGTTTGGGTTTTTGGTGTGGGGCAATTTACATATAGAATGAACGTGCTTTGTGCCTCACCCTCTACTTACTTTATGTGTGCAAGGCCTGTGACAATGTATAGTGAAGTCAGTACTTGAAGGCATGGCTGGAAAACATTTTTGTTCGTGTGCATCTAAATTAAAATTTAAAAGGCAAATCAAGAATATTGAATTAACCCAGATGTTGTAAAGTTAATATGCATGTTGATTTCTTCAGAAATGCTCCTAAGCTTAAAAAAAGGGTGAAAAAGGAGTGGGGGGGCGGGGAGGAAGAGAGTTTGAAATGAAACTTATTTTTAAATGGTAGTTTTAAAACTGTTAATTGTATCAAGCATTGTCTCGCAGATAAATGCCACAGGCCACAACTTGAAATGCTTAAACCAAAAAAAAAAAAATTTTTTTCCTAAAGAAAATAGCCTACAAAACTATGTGAATTAGAGCATGTTTCTAAGTATACTTGGAACAGGGAGAGTGTAGTTGAAGCAAGTTTAAGGGACTCTACCTGCCTGAAAGGCCTGAAAGCACAACTGGAAAAATAAATAAACTTGATCTTAAAGTAAACCTGGAGTTGGGGGAGGGGTGAGGATGGTACCTGTTCTGAGAGTTACATGCTGACAAAGCCCACGTGTCAGGGGGCCCAGCAACATTCGCTGGTGATTACATCATCATTTTGTTGTTAAGCTGACTCCAAAGAGAAATCTCTAAACCCACCTAGGAACCTGAGTCCCTTCCATTCCTGGCCTTCTTAGAGGCATCTTTCCTCTGCCTTTATACCAGGTCAAAATGACTTATGACCAAAAAAAAAAAAAAAATGAGAGAGAGAGAGAGAAAGCAAGAGCGAGAAAAGGTGTTGACATTTTCAATCTGGGTCTTGGTTGACTCCATTCTTAATCCCCCTACCATGCACACCTGTTTAAATGTGTCCTCTCGGATTAAATTCTGAGGAGGCTGAGAGTCTGTCTCCTGGTTTAACCCTTAGGCATCACTCCCCAGGGCCTCATAATGATGTCACACACCCAATGTGAACTCAGGAAATATTTGACAAGCATGGCCTGCATTATTGTTTCCTTCTTAAATTATTGAGAACAGATTTGGGAATGGACCTGCAGAATTATGTCTCCTGGGCCTCTAAGAGTCTTTATTTTATACACAATTATTTTGCATTATCCTGGGCAGTTTCATTTGGCTGTTTGATCATAAATAAATACTATTTGGTTGACCCACCATCATAAATTTTCTCAAAATACATCAATACTTTGAAAATAAATACCTATTCTTTACATTATCCTGTTTTCTTTCCTTTGCAGGTCCTAGCATTTACTTGTCAAATTGGAATTTCCATCCTAACAAAAATTCCCATATTGCATGTATTGGATTTTTAATTATTATTCTCCCTGGGCTTCCCTAAAAGACATATGCTTTTGACACAATATGCATCTGTAAAATAATAGTGTGTACATAGCATTTTATAAACAAATGTGTTGGGCAAATTGAAGTGTACTTTTATGATCAGAAGAATCATCATCCCCTTAAAAACTATACTAAGCTTATATTATTCACCAATAATGAAACAATAGTGAAAGGTGAGATGTGGTGAGGAATAAGACATAGTCCCTTTACCATCCTAAGGAAACTATATGTATTTTGCAAACTAAAACTTTGTGCTTAAAACTATATCCATTTCATCCTATTATGAGTTAAATGAAATTAGCATGGCTCTAAGTTTTACTTAAATTAGGTAAGAAACTGAGAAGACTGATCGCAAGATTGTTAATGAGTAATAAGTCCACGGTATGAAGTAAAGCTATCAGTCCATATAAGATGAATGATAAGTTATAGCAATCACTGTTATTCTCTCTACAAAATTCAGACAGCAATACAGAAGAAAGAGTAGGTCAAAAGTCCTAGTTCCTTCTGGTTTCCAGACAAGCACATAAGGAGCTTGAAAGTCACCACTCTATCTTAACAACAAGTCAAAAGCTGAACAAACTGGAAAAAACCAACAACTCTTCGTAGATCTCTCAGAGATGAGAGGCCACAAGACAAACTGTTGCCCCCAAAACTGGAGAGAGAGACAGGTGGATGCAGAGAATCACAACTTTCCAGAACAGAAACCTGAGAGGCAGACACTTCCTGGGAACCAATGTGAGGGCAGGAAAGCTTGAGCTGTGATTGATGAATTGCTGGAGGCTTAATGTGGACAACCCTGAGAGTCGAAACACCAAGAGGACACAATCAGATGGAGGCCTCAACTTCTGGAGCTCTCACAGGTTTTCACACTGAGTATCAGAGAAAAATCCCCTCACTCTTCTAACAATAAGATAGGAAATGGACCAATTTGTTGAAAGATACAATTAACCAAAACTCACGCAAGAAGAAATAAACAATCTAAATAGGCTTATATCTATTGGAGAAAATGTATCAATAATTAATAACATTCCAAACCCAAAAGCTGTGTAGGCCCAGATGGGCACACTGGTGAATTCCACCAAACATTTAACGAAGCTATAACAATTCTCTACAATCTCTTCCAGAAAATAAAAGTAGAGGGAATACTTTCTAACTCATTCTATGAGAACAGCACTATACTAATACCAAAACCAGACAAAGACATTATAAGAAAACTATGGACCAATACTTCTCATAACCATGGAAGGAAAAATCCTCAAAAAAGTATTAGCAAATTTAATCTAGGAATGTATAAAAAAGAACTATATGCCATAACCAAGTGGGATTTATCCCAGGTATGCGAGGCTGGTTCAACAATTAAAAATCAATAATATAATCCATTATATCAAGAGGCTAAAAAAGAAAAATCACATAATCATATCAATAGATGCAGAAAAAGCACTTGAAAAAAATCCAACACCCACCCATGATTTTAAAAAAACCTCAGCCAACTAGGAATAAAAGGGAACTTCCAATTCAACTTGATAAAGAACATCTATAAAAACCTACAGCTAACATTGTACTTCATGGTAAGCTTTCCGGCAAAGATCAGGAACAAGGCAAGGCTGTCTCCTCTCAACGCTGCTTGTCGACAACATACTGGAAGTTCTGGCTAATATAATGAGACAAGAAAAGGAAATAAAAGGTATACGAGAGGGAATGAAGAAATAAAACTCTCTTTGCTCACAGACGACATGATCGTCTATGTAGAAAAGCCAAAAGAATTAAAGAAAAAAACTTCTGGAACTAATAAGCAATTATAGCAAGTTGCAGAAAATAAGATTAATATAAAAAAAATCAATCCCTTTCCTATATACTAGCGATGAACAAATGGAATTTGAAATTAAAAACACATTATTATTTATATTAGCACTGAAAAATTATATACTTAGGTATAAATATAATGAAATATGTACAAGATCTACATGAGAAAAACTATAAAACTAATGAGAGATATCAAATAACTAAATAAATGGAGAGATATTTCATATTCATGGAAAGGAAAATTCAGTATTTTCAAAGTGTCTGTTCTTCACAATTTGACCTACAAATTCAATGCAATCCTAATCAAAATCACAGCAAGTTATTTTATGATTGTCAATAAAATGATTCTAAAGCAGACAGAGAGAAGGAAAAGACCCAGAATAGCCAACTCAAATAAGAACAAAGTTGGAGGACTTACATTATTCCAATTTTAAGACTTAGCTTAAAACTACAGTAATCAAGACATTGTGGTACTGGTGAAAGAATAGACAAATAGACCAATGAACAGAACTGAGAGCCCAGAAACAGACCCACACAAAACAATCACATGATCTTTGACAAAGGAGAAAAATCAGCACAATGGAACAAAGATAGTCTTTTCAACAAATAGTACCGAAACAGACAGACATAAACACGCAAAAAACTGAAACTAGAAACTTACGCCTTTCACAAAAATGAATTCAAGATGGATCATAGGCCTAAATGTAAAATGCAAAACTATAAAACTCCTAGAAGATAACAAAGGAGAAAACCCAGATGACCATGGGGATGACGATGATTTTTTCGATACAATACCAAAGACGCAATCTATGAAAGAAATAATTGATAAGCTGGAATTAATGAAAATTTAAAATTTCTGCAGCACAAAAAACATCAAGAGAATGAGAAAATAAGCCACAGATTGGGAATAAATATTTACAAAAGACATATCTGATAAAGGACTATTATCCAAACTATACAAAGACCTCTCAAAATGTAGCAAGAGGAAAATGAACAGTCTGATTAGAAATTGGGCAAAAGACCTAACAGATACACCACCAAACATGATATACAGATGGCAAGCGAGCATATGAAATAATGCGCAACATCGTATGTCATTAGGAAATTGCATATTAAAAAAATGAGATACCATTACATATCTCTTAGGACGGTACAGCTGCTTTAGAAGACACTTTGGTAGTTTCTTACAAATTTCAACATACTTTTACCACACAATCTGGCAATCACACTCTTTGGTTCTTACCCAAAGAAGTTGAAATTTATGTCCACACAAAGACCTACACACAGAGATTTATAGCAACTAGATTCATAATTGCCAAAACTTGGAAGCAACCAAGATGTCTTTCAGTGAATAAACTGTGGTCCATCCAGACAATGGTATATTATTCAACACTTAAAAGAAATGAGTTATCAAACTATAAAAAGACACATAGGAAACTTCGATGCAAATTACTAAGTGAAAGAAATCAATCTAAAAAGGCTGCATACTATATGATTACAAGTTATGATATTCTGGTAAAGAAAAAACTATGGAAATAGTAGAAATATTAGTGGTTTCCAGGGGCTTGGAGAGAGTGAAAAATTAATAGGCAGAGCATGGATTTTTGGAGCAGTGAAACTATTCTGTATGATAACACAATAGTGGACACATGCCATTATACATTTGTGAAAACCCAAGAATGTATACCGCCAAGAAACCTATTATGAACTATGGACTTTGGGTGATAAGGATATGTCAAAGTAGGTTCATCAGTTGTAACAAATGTATCACTTGGGTGTAAGCAAGGATGTTAATAGTGAGGGAGACAGCCCTGTATAAGGACAGAGGATATATGGGAAATCTCTGTACTTTCTGTTCAATTTTGCTATGAACCTAAAACTGCTCCAAGAAATAAAGTTTATTAATTAAAAAGAAGAAGTCCTGGGTTTGAGTTCTAACTTTGCTACTTACTAGTTGAGTAGCTCTGGGCTAGTCAACTTATTAGGCCTTAAAAACTGCTGGTACAAGTGGTATTTATTTCCTAGTCTCGCCAAGAGACTGCAGTGAAAAACTGCATGTGAGAACACATTGGAAAGTTCTATAGACCTGTGCCTTTGGCTTCCTATAGAGACAACCAAACTGTTTCTCATCATTTTCCACTGAGCAAGCACTGGTGGTTGCAGATGTGGAAATACCTCATCCTTTTACGATCTTAAAGAAATTAGCACGAGCTCTGAGAAAATCCCAAACAAAAGATGATGAAACTTCTCTGGATGCCAAGGAAGCAGCTGGCACCATAAACACTGTGAGAGCTTGGCTGGCATGCCTCCTCCACTGTGCTGCCAAACGCCTTTGATGCGGGGACCTGGACTTGCAGTGGAGAAACAGACACAGGAGAGGAGGGGAGGCTGTCCTATGACCCGCCTCTGGCTGGAACAAGAGGACACCTTTGGAGAACCCCTCTTGCAGGATCCCACCAAGTTTAAGTGCACATCCCAGGCTACACAACCTTGAGGGAATGTGAGGTATGGCCCAGATCCCTCAGGATGAAGCGTCAGGGTGACCTAAGTATTGTTTTGGATTGAAACGTAATCTTTAATGTCCTCCTAAACTTTTGTTTGTTCGTTTGTTTGTGTTTATTTGTTTGACTTTCGTCTGGTTATTTTGTAGGGCATTTTCCAGGCAATTTTTAATGATCCGTAAAATGTTTCCATCACGAAGATACGGAAAACAACTGTAAAGTGAGTGTTGCCAAAAGAAACAAGGGGACAAGGACTATTTTTCCATGTTTAGGTAAACTGTGTTCCATTTCCTCTACCTTTCTTTATTATCCTAAGCAGACTTTATAGAACCCATTTAGGATATCTCAAAAATTCCTCATACAAAAAAGAGTGTTTTTGCCTACCTGTGTAATTGGCATGCCAGGAAAGAACAGGAAGGGGAACCCCAAATTGCCATTGCTCACTGAGCTCACATCCCCTTGCCCTGATTCAGACAGGTGCTGAGGCAGGTGTTCTCCTGGCCACTCCTCCTCCTGGCCCCTGGTCCATGGCTTGGCACTGATCAGGCCCAACCAGCAGTGCTATGATTTAAAGGGGGAATGAGAAAAAAGGGAACCTCGCCTTTCCCTCAAATTCTTTACAATTTAGTTTTTTAGGAAAGACCGGGGGACCAGTGTCTGTGTTCAAAGGAGAAATGACGTCTCTGGAGCCTGTCAGCTGGAGAGCCTCCTACATGTGGTGACAGAGCAAGAGGTTTCACCTTCATTTCTCGGATCTGAAGCCTGGACTTTAAAATTTACAAACTGATGCTCAGAAACATCTTTTTCAGCATCAAATTGACCCTCACATCAAAAGGATTCCATTCCAAATTAGAAACTACATATGTATATTTTAAACCTGTGTATTAGCTTGGAAACTCATTTAACAATTTTGAAACTATATGCAAGTGGCATCTTTTCCACTGTGTAGCTGGGTTGATGCTTTTTTTTTTTTTTAATTTCAAGAGCATTGAAAAAAAAAAAGTGTAATTCATTTGTGGGTCTCTTCAACCCAACAATAGCCAGCATGATGACATCTCTGAACACAGTAGAGAAGAGCTGAGTATGTAACTCTGAGGATTTTACATATTTATAGGTTCTTGTAAAAATATTTCTTGCCCAAAACTTAAAGGTCTACTTGACTCGCCAACAGCTAAGAAAACACTGGGATATCAGTTAGATGGTATATTGCCAATCCCAGGAAGAAAGAAAGAGTCAGAGAAAAATGAGAGAGAGAGAGAGAGAGATAGGGAGAAAAAATGGAATTAATCAGTATGTGTGTCCAAGCAGGGCAGCTGAGGCTAGTCTTCTGACCGATCCAAACCCAACAAGCATTTACGAAGGACATACTATATGCAAGGCATGCTGGTGGAAAATCAGCAGCAAGGTAGTGTCCTCAGACCTTAATTAGATAAGATTAAATTAACAAATAAACCAAAAACAAGCCACACAAATATATGCACATAAGTCTTCTTAATAATACCTATGTGTAACATAGGTGCAATACGGTTGTATATAAACTCCCAGAAGATTAAACTTCACAAATACACAAATCTGATCATTTCACCATGCCATTTTACAATCATACTGGAAAAACAAAATAAAGATTTAAGGCATGGAATATACCTGCCTACCAATCCACCTGCCTACCTTGTTTTCTTCCTTCCACGTATCCATCCACCATCTATGGTATATTCCCCTAAAGTCAACCTGTTGCTCTAACTTCAGAAGCTAGAATCAGTTCGCCTTTTTAGTACTAGAGTAGAATTCTGATTGAAACCTAGGTGCTGCAGACAATTCCTGCTTCCACCACCACCCCTCCCCAGTCCAAGCTCCCATCATTTCTCAGCTGGACAACTGCAATAGCCTTCTAATTGATCTCCTCTTGCCCCCTTTAAATTCATCCTCACATTGAAGCCAGAATGACATTTTCAAAGTATATCAGATCATGTCACTCACCTTGTTAAAACCCTCCAAACTGCACTGACAAGAAAACCCAGAGTGCTCCTCGTGACATCAGACTCTACTCTAACTGGCCCCAACACAACCTCATCTGCACCTTTCCGCCTCTATCACTTTATTCCAGCTTTTCTCTTCCTTAAACATACCAAGCTTTTTCCAAGTTAACATCTCTTGGACCTGCCATTTTATCTTTTCCAGATCCCTCCCAACAGTCCCCTCCTCTTTCTTCCTGGATTAGATTGAATGCCACCTCCCCAGCCACCCTGCCTAAAGTGAGCCGTGCCCTCTTCGACCATTCATTCATTCCCTATCACCTCTCCTTGCTCATTTTCTTCATAGCATTTATGACCCTCTCAAGTCACTTCGTTATTTCTCTCTCCCCTACCATGAGGTCATACAGGGTCCTCAGCACCCAACACACAGCCTGACTTAGAGAAAGCAATCAGTAAACATTTGCTGAATAAATAGTGAAATCCACTCATCACTCATGTTTTCTTGCAAGGCTGTGAATGTGAACCAGGTGCTAGAGATTTAGAGATGAAATAATTCAGTCCTCAAAGGGCTCATAGTCTAGTAGCGATACAGGTAAAAACAAAAATCTATAATACAATGAGGAAATGGCTACAATGGAGGGAGGTATGATATACAGTGGAGCAGAGTGTCACAGAGGAGAAAAATGAGCTGAACATCGGTGGATTAGCAGAGATTTTGCAGGAGGACAAGGGGTTTCAGCCAGCAGGACTAGCGATCACAGAGGCATGGAAATAAGAAAGAGCACAGTAGATATAGAGAGCATAAAGTGCATCCTCTTGCTGAATTGTAAAGCTCTGGACACCTAGCTATAAAAAAAAAAAAATTGTGGTAGAAAACACAGCTGAGTTCCTGATGCCAGGTCCCTAGAATGTTGCAGAATGATCTTTACTAAACAAGCACTCATTAAATATATTCATTGATCCATTCATTCTTATGCAAGAAATGAGACTAAGTATTAGATAAGAACAAGATCATGCACAGCTTCATATGCTAGAATAATGTGTTTATTTTATCCAGTGGGGGAGGGGAAATTACTAAATGACTGAGTATGGTTTTTCTGTTGTTTTGTTTTTTGTCTTTGCTCTCCCTGGCAGCAACAGGGAGGATGCTCAGAGGCGTTGAGATTAGAAAACTGTTTAGGCATCCATAGACAAGGGTACTATTGCTATGACTTTAAAACATCCCTTCGGAAGCATGTTATTTGTGTTCACTCATAAAACAATTAAATTGCAAAGTTTAGCCTTTTTTTCAGACCAAATCATAACTATAAAGAATAATCTATGTGTTTCTTCATCTACTTTAAGAAATATAGGCTCCTCTGAACTTTTTCTTCCCCTTCCTAAAGCATTCCTGTCTACAAAGTTACCAAAAATGTTTTCATTGGAAATTCAAAATATGGCTCATATATGTATGTGAGACATAAGCTTACATTCTTTTTAAAAATTAATACACTATACTTGTTAGTGCAGTTTCAGGTTTACAGAAAAACTGAATGGAAAGTATGGAGTTTCCACATTATCCTCCTCTCCCCCCAGTTTCCCCTATTATTAACATCTTGCATGTTTGTGGTACATTTGTTATCATGATGAACCAATACATCAACTACATTCCATAATTTGTATTTACGTTTACTCTGTGTGTTACAAAGTCCTATGGGTTTGGCAAATGTGGAATGGCATGTACCACCATTATAGTACCATACAAAATAGTTTCACTGCCCTAAAAATCCCTCGTGCTCTAATTATTCATTACCTCCCCTCCCTGGGCAATCACTGATCTTTTGACTCTTCATAGCTTTGCCTTTTCCAGAATGTCATATAGATGGAAATACATTGTATGTAGTCTTTTCAGACTGACATTTTTCACTTAGCAATATGCATTTTAGGTTCTCCACATCTTTTCATGGCTTGATAATTCATTTCTTTTTATTGCTGAATAATATTCCATTGTCTGGATGTATCATAGTTTGTTTAAAGGATGTCCTGAATTCTTCCAATTTCTGGAAATAATTGATAAAGCTCCTATAAAAATTCATGTGCAGGTTTTTGTGTGAGCATAAGTTTTCAATTCTTTTGGGTAAATAACTAGGAGCATGACTGCTGGATTATATGGTAAGAACATACTTAGATTTATAAATAATTGCCAAAGTGTCTTCCAAAGTGTCTTCACCATTTTGCATTCCAATCGGCAATGGATGAGAGTTCCTGTTGTTCCCCATGCTTGCCAGCATTTGGTGTTGTCAGTGTTTTGTATTTTAGGCATTCTAATAGATACGTAGTGGTATCTCATTGTTTTAATTTGTAATTCTCTAAAGACATATGATATCGAGCATCCTTTCATATGCTTATTTGTCATTTGTACATCATCTTTAACTAATGCGTCAAAGAAGAAATTAAAAGATAAGTCAGAAAACACTTTTAGATGAAGGAAGACCAAATACGGCATAACAAAAATGTAATGAAAGTTATGCTTAGAGGGGAAGTTATAGAAGAATCACCTGAGAAGAAGTAGAAGAAAAAAAAGAGAAAACAGGAAGAGGATGGGATGGAGGAAAGGAGAGGGGGAGAGGTTGTTCTCAAACCAATAACCTAACTTCCTATCTTAGGAAACTAGAAAAGGACAAGCAAACTAAACCTAAAGCAAGCAGTAGAAATAAAATAATAAATATTAAAGCCAAAATTAATGAAACCAAAAATTGGTACCTTGAAAAAAATGAACAAAATTGACAAACCTTTAGTTAAACAGACCAAGAAAAAAAGAAAGGTAACTCAAATTACTACAATCAGGAATGAAAAAGAAGACATTGCTATTGACCTTAAAGAAATAAAAGAATTATAAGGAAATACTATAACCAACTGTGTACCAACAAATTAGATAACCTAGATGAAATGGGCAAATTCTCAGAAAAACGCAAACCACCAAAACTGACTCAAGAATAAATAATTTGAACCTATAATATGTAAAGAGATTGAATTATTAATTAAATCAGGTTGTCTGATTTGCCAAATACTCCTCATTGTTTCCATTTTTAAGAATTTTTTTGGTCAGCAGAGAAGATTTCCAAGACATGATGTAAAATGCTTTGCCCCTCTGGATAAGGACAGGGCTATCAAAACTGAGTGCTATACTGTTCCTATCTGCTATAATATTTGGTTCCCCCCAATACCCCCCACAAAAAAAAATGCTAATAGCCATTTGTAATTCTCTCCCAGGTTTCAGGACCCAAAACAATTCTAACTGACCTAATATTTCATCTTCATAAAATCAGTAAGATGGTGGCTTTTGGCATCAAACCTAGTAGAAAATTCCAACTCTTCTGCTTACATTTGCATGTGGGGCCTGGGACAAGTGTCTCACAATCCATTTCTTCATGCTATGGAACACAATAGGAATCATATTGCTTTCTTCTAGTATAACAAAGAACAAATGGGGTAGTATCCAAAAGTGTGTAACCTAACGATCAGCTTCTATATATATTGATCGGCTTCTATATATCTGAGCGGGAGGATACAATTGTAAGGACAATATGGTTCCTTCATGGAGGCAACAGAGTTGTTGGGAAGACACTTTCAATAATAATTAACAGTCTTTTCTTCATTTCTGTGCTTAATATGGAATTTAAAAATTTTTAATTAATAACACAATGAATCAATAGCCTCTACATAACCTCATGGTTAACAGCAAAAATGACTAATGATTTCATAGCTGGCAAAATGCAAGTTGATAAAGTTTTTATCCTCTTTAGAGAAGTTCTTTATGTGTCTCTTGAGAATAAAGAATAGAGAAAATCACTATAAAAGTTGGGTTAAAATACTAACTTCTTGTACATATGAATGAAATAAAATATGTAGAAGGGTTTATACATTTTCCAAAAATTGTAAGTATTGAATGAGGTTTGTAGAACTCAAATCTTTATGAACCATCTTGAAAATAATTCAGCAAAATAATCTGCAGGTCAGAAACAAGACCATAGGGACAAAGAATTTTGGTACCCAAAGAATAAAGGTTAAGAATGGTTATAGGGTATGGGACAGAGACACATTCTGAATGAAGTGTGACCCATGGCAGAACTCAGAGGTGCAAAAGATATGGCAAGATCTTTATGGCCACAGAAAACCTAAAAGTACCTTCCATCTACATATATACAATGGAATCTTACTCAGCCATGAAAAAGAATAAAATCTTGCCATCTACAACAACATGGATGGACCTAGAGGATGTTGTGCTGAGTGGAGTCAGACAGATATGATTTCATTTACATGTGGAATCTAAAGAACAACAGACAGAGATATGATTTCATTTACATGTGGAATCTAAAGAACAAAATAAACATGCAAAACAGAAATAAACTCGTAGATACAGAGAACAATATGAGGGTTGCCAAATGGGAGGGTGGTTGAGGGGGTAAATGAAAAAGGGGAAGAGATTAAAAAGTACAAATTTGTAGTTATTACAAAATAGTCTGGGGGATGGAAAGTATAGTATAAGAATATAGTCAATAATATTG
The DNA here is from genome assembly GCF_000325575.1 of Pteropus alecto. Classification (NCBI taxonomy): domain Eukaryota; kingdom Metazoa; phylum Chordata; class Mammalia; order Chiroptera; family Pteropodidae; genus Pteropus; species Pteropus alecto. Next base: position 3,698,141 of record NW_006431915.1, read on the forward strand.
TAATAATTATGTATGGTGTCAAATGGGTACTAGATTTATCAGGATGACCACATTATAAGTTATATAAACTTAGTCTAATTATTATGTTGTACATCTGAAACTAATATAATATTGTATGCCAATTGTAACTGAAAATTTTTTTTAATTATTTTTAAAAATAATAAAAGAATAAAAACAAATAAAGTACCTTCTACCACTGGGGAAAGTAATGCTTAAAGTAAGTGGCAAATGACAATCTGTCTGGGTGAGACAAAGGCAAGGAAAAGTACAAAGTCTGTTGGAATGACACAATTTCAAAATGATGACAACGCCTAGTCATAAGAAGAAACGCTTTCCTCAGAGGATTCCCTGATTTTTGAGCTGATACTTGCCCTAACTCTGAAATAACTTAGAATCATCTAGTGAAATAACTTAGAATACTTAGGTTTTTAAAAGCCAAAACTAAGAAATGGTTAAAAACATAAATCAGTGAAGATGTAGGATGATGTGGGAAAAAAATCTGCCTATGATCTTACCTGAAATATATTTTAAAACTCTTAGATAATATAAAGATGCTTTCAACTCGATCAATCATTTGATACAGTGACTACCCCAAGGCATTGGTTTGGCATTATAGGGAGAAAAATGTTAGGGTAAGGAAGAATGAAAACTACTAGCTGTGGAGGTGAGGACTGGGGCTGAGCAAGGGGCCTATGCATTTCTAACGGAGAAGAGAAGAATGTGCAGTGGTATGCTAGAGCCAGCTAGCACCACTGGAGAAAGCCAACTGTGTACATCTTTTCCCAACTCTGTTGTTCTTTTTTTTTGAGGTAACATTTGTTTATGACATTATAAGTTTTAGGTGTGCAACACTATAATTTGAAATCTGTATATACTACATCGTACTCACCACCAAAAGTCTAACTTCCATCTGTCAACATACAATTGACTCCTTTTACTCATTTTGCCCTCCCTTCACCCCCCTGCCCCTCTGGTAAGGCTTCCCGACTTCTTGCTCAGTGATGCCTCATTTGTAACTTGAAACTGGCCATGGTAGGAGTATTTACACAATGGAAATCAGAAAATGGTACAGATCTCAGCATACTACTGGAACACACCGACCTCTGATCCTCCCAGCTGACCACAGTCTTTATGGATGGAGGCCAGGAAGAAAGACTGGTGGTGGCCAGGGTCCTACTAGCCAAACAAATATGAGTCTCAGTGCTGTATGGTGGCTGTGCTAACTAGTGGCTGTTAAGTCCTTGATAAAATTGTCCAAATTGCTCAAATTTATAAAAAATAAATAAATAAATAAAGCAGTGCAGACTACGCTTTCAGCAAAAAAAAAATTGAAAATGCTTCCAGCACCTTTGAGAAGAGATAAATCAGGCACTAAAAGAGGTAGCTAATTTGCACACTGAATGCAGGAAAGAATTCAGAGACCAGAGAGCCAGCCCTGGACTGCCCTGACTTTCATCAGTGCACAGCCTTGAGCAATTCAGACACTCTGCTGGTTCTTCAACTAAAAGTCAAAATGAGACCAGTGGAGTTTTCTTTCTTTAGTTAATGGAACCCTTTTCTCAAATGACCTCTTATGTACAATACCAATATTCTGTAGTAAGCTGTACAGTGTCATTTAAAAGGCACAGCCTCTGGAAGATCTCCAAGCTCCTCTGAAGACCTCAGGACATGGTGTGAAAGCCACTGAATTAGATTGTTTCCAAGAGTCCATTTTCCCTTCCAGCACTGATAGTCTAAACAAGGAACTGGCTACTAGCTGCACTTCTCCCCATCCCAACCCGAAACTACCGAGAGGGCTGAGCCTCCTCCCCTTCTACCCAATCGAAGGAGGTGGAGGGAGTGGAGTCAGAAGGCCCAGAGATGCCCCAGGACTCCACTCCAAATGGGTTTTCAACCTGCAAATGGTTGATTCTTGACGAGTCTTTAAGTTAGAACTTGATGCTGAAATCATATCTGGGAAAGACCTCTTCGTCCCACTCCAAAAACTGACTGGTGTTGAGATTCTGGATGCATAGATGGGTTTCTCATCCTATCCTGAAGTGATCTCGTCTTATATGAACATGGTGTGAAAACTGTAATTTTTATCAAGAGATAATGATTAAGGAGGGTTACATTTTCTTAAACTAACATCATTTCAGAGCTAACATCTCCTCTGTGGGGAGTTTTTCACTTAAAGATTATGATTTTAAGTGACCCAAATTCATGCAGATAACGGTAGTATGTCCCTAACAACCCATAGAATTACTAGAGGCCCAGAAGCTGACGCTGGGTATCAGAAGATACACATTGACAGTCCATGGGCCAACTCTCATCTCTACAGAGTTAGAGTAATCTGGATTAGTTGCCGACATTTAAAATTTGGAGTCTATCACATGAAAATTCAAATTTTTGGCTTTTCTTGGGGACAACAAACAGGATATAGCAAAATTGGGCCCGCATTCCTACCTAGCAATGGTAAGCTGGACTGAGAGCTGTCCTTCCCTGTTTTCCACAGTCCTCATGCAGCGTCCCTCCCCGCAACCTCCCATAACACCCATTTGGTTTCCTCCGTGCCCTCGCTTGAGTTTGTACTCACTGATTTAAGGCTGTGCCAGACTGAAGTGCAAGAGATATTAGAACTTTCTAAGGATAGTGAAGAAAATTCTCAGACACAATACATTGAAAGTTGCTCAGGCCTGAGCCTTACCTAGTCCCTGGGCCCTGTCCCGAGGGACAGGAATGCTCCTTGCAGGCAAGCGCCCACTCTATTCGCATGCATACTGAAAACCTGAACTGCCTTTGGAGATGAGATGCGGAGTTTGTGGTTGAGCACATTTATTTCTGAACTTAATGATATAGAAAGCCACAAGCCTACCCACAGTATCAATTTTTCATAAAAAGAGAGGAAGGGAGGGAGGGAGGGAGGGAAGGAGGCAAGGAGGGAGAAAGAGAGAGAGAGAGAGAGAGAGAGACAGACAGAGAGAGACAGAGAGAGAGAGAGAGACAGAGAGAGAGAGACAGAGAGAGACAGAGAGACACTGACTACTGAGTCAAATGTTCCAAGAGCTCTTGGTCCAGGGAAACCTCTAGTATATTTATAGCTTGAATATACTGACAAGAATGCCTGACTACTGAGTCAAATGTTCCAAGAGCTCTTGGTCCAGGGAAACCTCTAGTATATTTATAGCTTGAATATACTGACAAGAATGCC
>NW_006431915.1:3701355-3714967 GCF_000325575.1 Pteropus alecto
TTTCCATCCTCACAATCTCCCAGTAGGATTTTATATTTACAGATGAGGAATTCAAAGCACAGAGAGGCTAAGTACTTAGCAAGTCACACAGCTTGTTACTTGACAGAACCAGCATTCACTGCACAGGCTGATTGCAAACCTCTGCTTTTTCTACTTTATGTGCAGACTTTTCACATTTAAAAATGGCCCTTTATACTCTCCAATGTAATTTCTGAAAGATTATTTCCCCTGAGCCCTGTTAAAAGTTTATGAGGTAGAGGAATTATTACCAACATTTTATACATGAAGAGCTGAGGCACATAGAATGTAAGTCTTACCTTAATAATTAGTAACTAAGAACTAGTACCCAGGTTTGCTGACTTCTAATCGACTGTTCTTCTCATTTCATCAGACTAAAAACCTACTTCAGGCTGAGTATCTGGGCCTTCCTCTTCAGACTGTTAATATTAAAGAGTCGTAAAGTCTTTATATTATAGAAATAGTTTGCATTTTATTTTAAAAAAAAAGAATTTTTTTTGTACTTTGAAAAGAAGGCTGGAAAATGAAGAAAACAAAACTTTCAGACTAGTCTACTCATTAAAATAACCATGCTTCTTTTAAGGTAGCCAGTTAAACTTCTCTGTAACTGAGTTCTATTTATAATAGAGACAAATTTAGTCTTTGGTGGCAAAGGCAGTTGACATGGAAAATAGATCTGGGTAAAATACTTTTTTGTTTTTCAAAATAGTACAAACCCAGTTTAGAAGCAATAGAAGTTACCAAAAGGATGCCACAAGTTGAAATTCTTTAAAAAAAAAAAAAAAAATGGTGGTAACGGGTCAAGGAAGCAGGGGGAGAGATGAGTGGTTTAAACAGATTGATTTTTAGTTTCAGAAAATATATTTTCTTCATCTGTATATGGTTTTACAGGTACAAAATTTCCATAAATAGGGATGTAAAAAAAGGCAAACCAGAACACTACAGAAATGGAATAAGTTGTTATAATATCCTGGAGAAACGCAGTCTCTCTGAATTCGGTCATGCCAGGAGAGCATCTTATAATTTTCCTTACAGTGTTTCCACTGAATTCATAGAAACTTCAAGTTGGAAGGAGCCATCTGTTCCACTCTCATATACACATGTCTCTTTCTTCTCTCATGACAATCCTCAGACAGTAGACGCCTGCAAGTCCAAATCCAATTTATTCTATAAAAGGAAAAGACTCTTATTTCCCACATTTGATATGAAGGCAGGGCTGTGAAATCCCTTCAAGAGGAAGGCACGTGTTGAGGGTGAGCTGCTAGCCTTAGAGAGTGTGGAGACCAGCAAAGCAGAAAGACTAGCTGATGACATGTCAGGGATTGCATCAGACCAGGGGCAGCCACCCTGAGCTAGAAAGACGGATGAGAACAGAGTGAAACTCCATTTTGGAAGATTCTTACAAGGATGGTCTCTGAAACAAGGAATGGATAGCCTTGGCGCATGGGTTCACAGTGAGTTCCAGAATACTGAGCTACAATTTCTTAAAGCTAGTCTACCCTTCTTCTCCTCGTCCCAAAGGTACACCTAGGTTTGATGCTTCAGGAGGAACTCAAGAAGCAACTGATTGCAGTAAAGGACAGGCTGCAGGAACAGGAATCCAGGCAAGTCGCTGTACTGCAACAATTCACGAAGAACCAAAAGGTGCTTTCTCCTTAAGCTGGCCTGACAAGGACATTGGCTCTGCAATCGGGGAGCAGATTCATCAGAATAGTGCTGACACGCATGGTCACAACAGGGAAGCACTCACTGAACACATGCTTGGGGCTAGGAATGGTTCCAGGCCCTTCACCTGTACTAATGCGATCTTTTTCCTACAAAGAAAGTACTACTATTATCCCCATTGGTCAGACAAGGAAATCAAGGCACAAAGAGAGTAAGTAAGTAAATAGCTTCATAGCTAGTCACTAAGTCACATAACTAAAAGTAGCAGGGCTGGGGTAGGAATCGTTATAGTAGAATAATAACCCTCCTTGAGATATTCATGACCTGATCCCCAGAACCTATGAATATGTTACCTAATATGGCAAAAGGGACTTTGCTAATAGGATTAAATTAAGGATCTTGAAATGGGATGATTATCCTGAATTATCCAAGTAGGCGTGATATAATCACAAGGGTCGTTATAAGAAGTAATAGGAGTCAGTAATAGCAGATGTGATGTCAAAAGCAAAGACTAGGAGTGACAGAAGGAATGGGCCATGAGCCAAGGAATGCAGACGGCTTCTAGAAGCTGAAGAGACAGGAAAATGGACTCTGCCCTGAAGCCTTCAGAAAGAATGCAGCCTCAACGACACCCTGATTTTAGACATCTTACCCTCAGAACTGCAAGAGAATGAAATGTGCATTGTTTTAAGCCACTAAGTTGGTGATAACTTGTTGCAGCAGCCATAGGAAACAGGCAACCTTACTCCAGAAACTGTTTTTCTTAAATATTTGATTACATCATCTCTCCAGTGTTAGATGTCAAGACTTCTAGAAAGGATTCCATAAAAGGAGTTTCACGTTGGCTTTAGGGTTTTCTTTGTTTAGTCTCATAGCACTCAGTGTATGTAGGACTTTAATTACTATGTTAGATTGATTACCATGCATACAAACCTCATAGGTAGCTCATACACATGGGCATGGCAGTATTATTATTAAAATCTTGTACATTTTCTGTCAGTTCTAAGCAGACATTGAGATCCTCCCTGCTATTCTAGACACTTTGGTTTCTCCCCTCAGACCTCCAAGACCTTCCCACAATCCAGCCTCTAAAGAGTTAGAGCCTGTCAGGGGTGACTCCCCCCAAACCCAGACCCAATTCTGCAGCTGGGTTCATTCAGATGGTCAGTGGCCACACCAAAACAGATGTCTAATATTCCGAGTATAACCCTCAAATATACACTTGCTGACTAATAATTGAGGACACCCTAGAAGTTTCCAAAGAATTTTTACTTATGACTAGAGTTTCAGAAATCTTTTAAATGTTCAAATGAAAGCGAATTATCACTGAATTATAAATAGCATCTAGTATAACTACCTTTAGTAAAATGACTTTCTATAGAGTGCAACATTGAAACTCTCAGAAGCCCAAATGTAGGACTCTGAACCATGATGGCCTCAATAGAAAAGAAGCCACACCCAACAAACCATATCAGTGACTACCTCAAGGGTTTGACTTTACTGTGTGCTCCCTTTTTAAGCGAAACTAGGTGGGCATCAACCTCCTTTTCCTCTCCTCTTAACTAGAACAAGAGAACTTGAGAATCAGATAAGTAAGCTGTGTATGAAGTATTACGAAATGTCTTTAACTGCTTTTTCTCTGACATCTCTGGCTTCATTGAAAAGGAATTCCACTGTCTATTGATGTCTCATATTCTTAGTCTCCTCTGAATAATATAATTGGATGAATCAGTGTTTTCCTCAGAAGATGCATGCTGGGTTATAGCCTAAAACTCTGCTCTGCTGATAATCTCATCCCATGGAAAGAATTCTTTAAAGAAAACTGTTAGGGGAACATGTCGTTATCCCTTACTCTCTTAAAAATGTATCATGATGTGACGGGAATGCCAGGCCTCCATGGGGGCTGCCTGGTCAACAGAATGGAACAGCAGACTTTGGAGTCATATCAACTTCAAATCATCCCTAGTTCTACCACGACCAACTGTGTGACCTTCACAAGTTAGCCACTCTCCGAAACCTGTCACAAGAAAATGGAGATAAGTGTCCATTCTTTGCACACTGGTCGAGAGAACTAAATGAACTAAATGGTAGGCATTTCATACGAAAATGCCAACCATAATATCAGTGACTTACAGCCTATGGATCCCTATTAGTTCACTTCCCATCTTCCTCATGTTAGAAATAAGTGAGAGGCCAGGCTTCTTGCCTCGTACTTTTCAGATTGCTAAACGGTATTCTCAAATGATAAAATACCAAGCATGACTCTCCTTGATAATTAAGTGTGATTTACTTCATCAAACCTAGCAGGAAGCAAAAGGAACAAAAGCCATGCATATGCCATAGGACTCGAATAATGTTTTGTCAACTCAAAGCTAAGCACAAGCATATTCTGCCTCTAAGAAAATGAGAACTACGCAAATGGAAAACTCGGACTGGAGGTGGAGTCAAATGTAAGTAAAAACTCTCATAAGTGCCATCCAATAGCAATACTGAAGGTAGAGATCACCATCTTTTTATTGCCCAGTAAGAAACACTCCTGCTTTTTCGTGCACATTTTTTAAATTTTCCATAAGTTTGAGAAAATAGAGTAGGTGGCCCAAGATTTTTACTTTTGCCACTTCTAAGCCAGCCAATTAGAAGATTGATCATAGATTCTGTTCCTTCCTTCCTTCCTTTTTCCCTTTTCCAGGCACATTGCAGGGATAAGATGAAAGAGAGCAGCCGCTTTGCAAAAAGATGGGGAACTGGAACCCAGCCGTGCCCCCCGAAATAGACATGGAGATACAGAGAATGTATTTTTCTACCCAATTGCCCAAGGGAGAACCTCCTCAATTAAAAACACTTTTGATACAAAGCCAGACTGCCCAAGATGACCGCCTAAAAATATACGAAAATCTAGGAAAAACAAGCTCTCCATCCTGGAGGGAATGTCAATGGAAAATAGTTGCTAGGCTTTTCCAGTTGCCAGTAATAAAAGAAAAATAGGCTCCCCATTATGCACCCAGAGCTGGAGGGGTCGTCAGCTGGTTCCAAGCCAGTCTCAGGATTTTCTGAGTGTGTTACAAGTTACAGGAACAAAATGTGGACTTTTCACTCTAACCATATTTTCTGAGACAAGACAACTTATTATTAGGTTTATTGTCTAGTGGGCCAGAGTTGAAAAAGATGTCTCCATTTATGGATAACGTTCAAAAGCACATACATTCTTATACTGAGCAGCAATTATATAATACACATAGACTTTAAATGAAAGAATTAGGAAAAATACAAACAAAAATAAATAAGGCATTAATCCTTTCATCCATCAAACATTGATAATATGCTTAAATATTTATATCCTTGTCAAAATTTGTGAGTTTTAGTATATGTGCTGCCGGAGCACTAAAATTTGTGATTTAAAAAAAAAAAGAGAGCCTGAGCAGAAAACATGAATCCCAAAATACAATCCAAGTAAATATTCCGCATTTATTTAGCTTCACCGTAGAGGCATCTTCATGGGAACTCTAATTTAATATAATATCCCCAGTTATTAGGTTGCAATAAAAAATAACTGTGAAAAATGTCTCTGTCTCTTTAGGTCTAGTTAGTTATGTATCACTTTTCTCTGCTAGCTGACTGTGAAGTCTTGAAAACAGGGCCATATCTTATTTATCTTTGAACATTTGCCCCAATTCAGTGTCTAACATTTAGAAGATAGTCAATAAATTCTGTTGAAGGAATTCCCCTTTTGCGAGCTGCAGGTAAAGGCATTTTCCGTTATGTTTTTCAGGGACTCATACAAACATCTATGTAATAAATTCCTCTTAGAGTATAATGCTGGGGCGGGCGGGGGGAGGCGGGGAAGGGGAATATCTCTATGATGTCCTTTCTCTTTTTTCTCCCAGTTTTATTGTGATATAATTAACATATATCACTGTATGAGTTTCAGGTGTACGGCATAAAAGTTTAACTTACATATATAATTAAATGATTACCACAATAAGTTTAGTTAATATTCATCATCTCGTATAGGTACAACAAAGAAAAAAAATTCTCCTATATTGAAAACTCTTAGGATTTACTTACTCTTTTAACAACTCTCATATGTATCATACAGCACTGGTAATTATAGCCATCATGCTATAATTGACATCTTTAGTACTAATTTATTTTATAACTGGAATTTTGTACCTTTTGTCTAAGAGCTTGTGCCTCTCTTAACATAATAAGAGCAATATAACAATTTATGTTTCCTTTTTCTACCTGGATCCCAGGCAGCTTAAAGTATATTTTAAGTTAAATTATAGTCATTTTCTTAGCTTACTATTTCTGATACAATTTCCCTCCTTAATTTCTCTTTTATCTGGCTCCTTGACTTTTATCTTTGTTTTCCATAAACTTTATTTTAAGCTGCCTCACATCCCTGTTGAAAGTAAATAGTGAGCTGAAAAATAATGAATAAAAAATTAAGACTAGAAGCATGTTTCCTTCCAATCATTTCTTACATATGCTACAGAAAAACCCTTAAGATACTATTATGCCATATCCATGATCGGTTACTATATTTCAATAGAAATGAGCAGAGCAAACACAGCATGATAGTGAATAAAGACTACTACATTGAGGAAACCAGAAGTACAGGTTAAAGTTCAACCTCTGCCCCTCACTAGCTGTGTGACCTTGAACAAGACACTTAAATTCATAAGCATCAGTTTCCTCATCTTACAAATGGAGTGTACTCATTCTTTAATTAGGGATTTATTGAGTCCTTACTATGTGACAGGGGCAGTGTCGAACAAGTCAGACAAGATCCATACAATAAAATTAGTGCAGAGTCTAGTAAGAGAGACAGAAAAGCAAACAGATCATTGTAGTAAAATGTGATCACTGCTACATTACTAGGGTACAGGAAAAGCACAGAAGGAAGACATCTAAATCAGACTGGAGGCTTCCAGAGGATTTGAAAAGAGGCGGCAGTTGCATTGATTTTTAAAGTTGATTGGGAATTAACTAGATGAAAAATGGAACAGAGGAAGGGGAAGAGGACATTCCAGGACTCATGAAGAGCACGTGTGAAATCACAAAGACATGAAGCAGCATGGTAAGAGTGGAGAGCTACAAATTGTTGGGAGATAATATAATATGTGTCCCATCTACCTCCCAGGGTGGTTTCAAGGATCAGTTGAGTGGATGTATACATTAAAACTGCTTTGTAAACTGTAAAGCACTATACACATGTTCAAATGTAAAAGATTAGTATTAGACACTCATTTTTTCTCCCTCTAAATTGGAAACATTTGCTTAAGTAAACATTGCTGATGCATTAGCTGTCAGGATGGTGTATTATATTTGGAAAACATTTGCCAATCCCTGTTCAGTTTTTAAATTTCCAGTCACATGTGTTTTCTGTTTGAAAAAATACATCAAGTAATAATGGATTTATTGTTAATTGTGCAACATTGGAACTTCAAGGTTTAAATAATCTCTCTTCCATATTGTCTTTATTCCATGTTGACAGTAGAGTTTTCGGTCACTTATTTATTAATTAAAATTGATAACTGAACACCGTACCACTTTATAATGATCAAATTTTATCAGAGGAAATTCAGGATTCTTGGACAAGTGTGCCAATAAAAACAAATTCCTTTAGAGAAAAAGAAGTGTGGTTACATCCACTTAAAAGAGCTTCCCAAAGAGGTCCAACAGAGCTCAGATCCAAATACTTATCTCCCTATTCAACACTTCGAGAACCAAAAACTTCCTTCTTAGGGACATTTTTCCATGATTAGAGAAATCAACGAAAAGTGTCTTGGGTAGAAAAATTAGGAGGGATAACTCATGTTCAAAATTCTTGACATTCATACACTGTCACTGGAGGGTTCCAATCACTGCATTTAAAAAGTGCATTCTCTTTTTCCCTCCTTCCTGTAAGAAATTCCCATAATCAGAAAATCTGAAGAAGAAAAGGATAATAAGATTTTTTTTTTCATGTTGCTGGCAAGTTGCCTGGGCTTTACCTTCTCACACTTAAACTCTCGGGAAATAATCACATCCTGCCCCTTCTTATCTTTGCAAGAGAGAAGTTTCAAGTCTTGGAAGGTCTGTGTTAGTAGCGAAATCTTATATTGAGTTATGATTAATTAAGCCACTCATTAGCAGTTTTGGTCATCAAGATCTAATGCATCACATTGATAAACTAAGTAATATATTCATTTACCTTTTTGTGTAAAGGAAAACCAAATCATAGTTCCTCAAAGCTGGACAGGACCTGAAAGGTTATTCTGTATGACATCTCATTTGATGAATGAGAAAACCTGAAAAAAGTCAACTCATTTGCTTAAGGTCAGACAGTGAATAACCAACACAGCTGAGGTTAGAAGCTGGTGTTCTTGTCAACCAGGGCAGCATCTCTGGACACAAGGCTAACACCCACAGAAAAGACTCGGGAATTACAGTTGCTCGGGGTGAGTGGCTCCAGGCAAGAAATTCACCTGCCACCACTCCAATCCCACCACTTAAGGGGGCTGTCAAGTCCCTCTTTCCAAAGACTAGCTTGAGAGCAGCAGGGCTCAAAAGGCCTCTTGGCAGACAAGAGAGCTGGTCCACGATGTGTTTGAAGGAGGCAGCTCCTGCTTGGCAATCTCAGTGGCATCAGAGCTGTGGCAAGCCTCCCAGTTGGAGCAACAAACCCTGCTGTGCCTTGACAAGAGTGGTGGCTGAGATCCTGGACAAACTGACTTGCTTTAGAGGCAAGCTGGGAAAAAATGATTTGTTGTCGAATTCCTGTTAGTCCAGTCAGCTCCCATTCTCTTGTGAAACTGGATTTGTAGGCACATGCACTGGCCAATGAGTCAGCCCTTAAAAAGTCATTCACAATTTATGTATAAACAAGAATAGCTTTTGTTTCAGAGAATTTGAGAGGTTTTTGTAGCCTGCTTTCTTCCAGTACCATTTCTGAAGAACTGTTCCTGTCTCAAGGCGGTTCCTATAGGCCTATAAATACTTTGATGTTCAGACATCTGGAACTTATATTTGGTGTTGACTAATGAGTATTATTATTTTATTATGTATTTATATATGATCTGAAAGAAATTTGAGGTTATATGCCACATAACTCTGTATACACACTGAACAATGACAAATTCTTTTTACCCATTACGCTTATGATTTATTACTTGGGCAGAAGAAGTTCTGAGTCATTCGATTGACATATAATTGTGTTTTGGAAGATAGTAATGGGATAGAGAAAATGTAAAATTGCCCTTCACATATATTGTTAAAATAATTTTTAAGTGGACAAAATGGACTCCAGAGATATTATTTTTCTCATTTTAAAAATATCAAAGGATAGCCAATATGGCAACAAACTCCAGTGCTCCTTTTGAATGAGTAAAAAAGAACATCGGTCTTAGAAATACATGTGGGTATGTTTGAAAGGACAATAAACAATGCATAATGGATCTGACTTCAAAGAATGCCTATTGGAGAACCAGCCCTATTTCAAAGTCAAATGCTCAATACCCAGTTTGCCTTGGTACCAATAAGCCACAGGTAAACACTAAGATCAAAGAGAAAGATGGGCGTGTGAAGGGGCATGTGATGACATTACTTTCTCTACAAAGCATTTTCCCTAAGGGACAGTGGGGAAGGCACCTTGTAACAGCCTCTGTTGTATATTCAGAAACTTATTTTAGAGGAGTGTCAGAGGTATTTCAGTCTGTAAGAATTGCAGCTCAAAAGCCATTAAACAAGAGGCACACTGAAGGTGGCATGCACTTGGGGAAGAGGATACTGAGCTGGAAAGGGATGAATGGCGCCTTTATAGGCCGTCCCGCTCCATGCCTGCTTGCTTCTCCCTCCCACAAGTAACATCAGTGTAAACTGGATTGGCACTCTGGCCCTGTGTGGAAGAACGAGCCTTCTGTGCATGCAGGCAGAGCAGTTGCCAACAAAGGCCCATTGGAGTGTTTAAAAGCTCCAACTTGCTGCGGAATCAAAGCAATTCCAGAAGCTGAAGCTGTGAACAGGATATGCCATCAACAGTGAGAGGAACTCTTTGCAGCTCCCCTAGAGAATCTTTAACATTGACTTATCTGCTTTGCTGACAGTCCCCAAATTTCAATGCCTACAGTGTGGGCAGTATTCATTAAAAGTCATTACCCAGAGTTCTGTTAAATCATATTAAACTGCATTTGGGGGCCTTTGTCCAGGCACTAGCTGACTCCGTAGCAGGGAAAAAGTTAGAAAGACCCAGGGGATCCCATAACACAAAGAAGGAGTCCTAAAAACAACACGAAATCAAAACTTGCTTTTAAGAATGTCATAAAATGAAGCAACATTTCCAGTCTACACACACACACACACACACACACACACACACACACACACACACACGCACACACAGAGAGACCTTTTCAACAACTTCATTTCATTGTCCATGATAAACAGATAAGAATATTGTTCAGGAACATAAACTTGAGAAATATTAACCTTACTTTGAATAAATGCAAAAATCTGAGATGAAGGTTTGAGACTTTTGGGCTATTTCATGAAATGTTTAGATTTCATGAAAATTATCTGTCCTATATATTTTAAAATGTGTCACAATATTTTCCTTTGACTGTCTTCCAATGAATATATTTCTTGCCCAAAGGATTATGTGAGGATTAGCTGATTAGAAGTAAACAGAAACTAGATATACTGAAAATAAACAGAACAACAGATGAGTAGCATGAAACAAACTCATTATAAACAATGAAAAATAGATAATGTCAGCCTCTGCCACTGTCTTCCCTAGTAGTTCTCCAAAATGTTTTCTTCCTGTGCAGTTATTCCCACCCTAGTGCCTAAGGTACTACAGCTAAGCAGGTCAATATGTCAGCTAATTTTTCCTTTCACACCTCCCACTTTATTACAGTCTGATGGGACTTAAAAATGAGGCCATGCTTCCAATCTGGGTTGATAAACTTGGGTTTCTAATGAAATTATAACTAAGTTCCAATTCCCTCTCTTCAGGGTACCCGTGTAACTTCATATCGTAACAGGAAAGATGTTTCTTTCAATTCTAACACTGTGCTTCTCTAAAAATGCTAAGTAAATAAAGCTAGACCATATGTCACACCAACATAAAAACACATTCTTGAATGTGTGTCAAAGAAATATGGTAGATAAAATTCAATTTAACTCCCATAATATTCACTGAGCACCTCTTGAATTATAAATACAAAGATGAATAAATTACACACTCACAATCCCTTAGCACCTCAATATTTAGTATGGAAGGCAGGCATATAAAATGCATTATCTTTAACAAATTGGTTCTTGACAAATTAAACTTCTTAATTATTACCAATTTATACAATATACTAAAATACAAAAAAAACAATATAAAAATCAGCAGAAATCTAACCAATCACAGACTGTCGTACTTAACAAGTTGGTGAACCTTCTTCCAGACATTCCTCTATGCAGGTACACAGAAATTCCATGTATTTTCTATAAATTGGAAAGATTATTTTTTACAAAATAAGTAAGAATTAATCTCCATAAACTCAATCAAAACTGTTTTCCTATCTTCCTCACTTACTAATGGCTCCTTCATTTCACCCAATAACCATATCTTTGAAACCTCATAAGCTGGCAGTGATTCGCCCTGTGCTCACATTTAGATTTTCTGCATGTGAAGAAATTTTTAAATCAGTCTTCTACTTTTCATTCCTATTTGCTATCAGCTTAATCTTTCTTTTCCTCTTGCTTAAACATTCTATTATCCCTCCTAACCAGTTTCTCCACACCTTCTAATTATGTACCATTGCTATATTAAATTCTTTAATTTTTTAATTAAATTTATTGGGGTGACATTGGTTAATATATTAGGTTTCAAGTATACAATTGAATAATGTGTTATATGTATATTGCATAGTGTGGTCACCATCCAAAGTTAAATTTCCTTATGTTCCCATATATTTGACCCCATGTACCCTTATCTACCCTCCCTCTCCCCTCTTCCCTCTGGTAATCACTCCACTGTTGTCTAGTTCATGAGTCTCTGTTTGTCTTGCTTGTCTGTTGCTCTCAATTTTATATCTCACATATGAGTGAAATCATACGTTTCTCAACTTTTTCTGTCTGACTTAATTCGCTTTAGCATGGTAATTCCAAGACCCATTCATGTTGTCACAAATGGCAGTATTTTTATCTTTTGGAAAATACAGATATTTTTCCCTAAAAACATATGTTATGGGTCTCTTCTCTTAGCAATAAATATAGACTTATATCATCATTTGTATTGCTGTAAAATAAAATAGTCCCTTATATGTCCATATTATAGTATGTTCAGCCAACTTTCTGTTGATGTGCACTATATCCTATTTTTCTATATTAACAAGAATATCCTAATACGTACTTTTTTTTGTCCCTGTGTCAATATTTCCTTCAAATAAATAAGAACATGGACCTCAATTTATATTTACATTTTATATTTTGAAACAGAAAGCCAAGCTACACTCAAAGGTTTGTGTCAATTCACAGTTCTGGCGACCACGTAGGAAATTATTCACCTGTACTCTTATTATCTTTGAGTTTTTTACCTTTTCTCTGAACCTGTTTAACCTTTGCCATTCTGATAAGTGAGTTTTGTTTTCATTAACTTTCCTTTGACTATCAGTGAGGTTGAAAACCTTCATATATATGTGTTGGCTATTAATATTACTTCATTTGTGAATTGTTCATGTCCTTTGCCGTTTCTTTTTTAATTGTATAATTTTTTTTTGTCATGCATTGGTTAATAGTTCTTTGTATATTAGAATGATTATCCCTTGTGCTAGCTATAGGTACTGCAGGTTTTTTGCCAGTGTGAAGTTACAACCTTTTATGATTGTTTTTAGCAACATTAAAGATTTTTTAAATTTTAAAATTTTCAAATATACACAAAAAGGGGAGAATAGAGGAAAAAAAGAGGTAAGTATAAATGAACTCCATCTGCCTATCACCTAGCTTCAACAGTTAATTCACAATCTTGTTTCAGTTTTCAATCCCTCTTCCTTCAATCCTGTATTCTTTTGTAGCAAATTCCAGACATGTTATTATTTTATCTACAAATAGTTCGGTGTGTATTTCTAAAAGATAAAGGTTTACAGATGTTTTTTAATATAATCAAATTTATATTTTTCATTTATGGGTTATGGTTTTTGTGATATACTCAAGTCATTCTCAAGGCCAAATTATTTTTAATGTATTTATTATTTATTCAGGTATTATTATTGTTCTGTATTTAACATTTAATTATTTGATCAATTTCAAAATTACTCTGGGACAAGAAACAAGATAGGGGCACAACACTGTATCCCGATCTCAATATCATATACCTAAAATTTAGGTATATCAATATTATATACCTAAAATTTCCCCCACCTAATGTAAAAGCTTCTTTATCATATACAAAATTTTTCACATACCTATAACTGCTTCTGTACTGATTCCTCAATATATTGACTGCTTTCTTTATCAGTAAAAACACATTGTTTTAATTTTTGTCACGCTCTAAAATTTTAACTGGTAGGTTTTCATTAGACCTTTTTCCTAATTTTCTACTTATTACATCTTTATGCATCCAAATTAATGTTTATAATAATGTTACTCTATTCTCCATAATCCTGCTGAGATTTTAATTGGTAATTCACTGGTCTTATAGGTTAATTTAAGGAAATTGGTATTTTCTACAGCTGAATTTTTCTAACCAGAAATAAGTGTGCCTCTTCACTTATTCAAATCTTCCTTTGTCAATCAGTAGTATTCACCAGGTTTCTTCATACAGATCCTATACTTTTCTTTACAAGTTAGCTTGTTTATGCTTTTTTCCTAATATTATTAATCAAATGTTTGTTTTAGAAAATTTTTAAATAATTATTTATATATAAAGAGGTCAGTTATATATATGCATATGTATATA
>NW_006431915.1:3715093-3725501 GCF_000325575.1 Pteropus alecto
ATATTAATATAACATAATTATATAATTATATTTACACAAAATATTTATATAATATATATATAACATATAGATATTTTATAGTTAGTCACCATCCCAACTAAAACTACTTGCAATTTTTCATCTCTTTCTGATTGTGATATTCTTGTCATTAATAAGGAAGAGACGAGGATTCAGGGTATTGTCAAGAAGGCGGATGACAGATGAACCAGGGAGCAGCACTCTCAGCTACAATTTTGGGGGCACAGAATACCGGTCAGAAGAGTTAGCTCTGGCACCCCAAGAGGCAGAGCCAGAAAATTATAGGTCAAGGTGTGCATACAACAACACATTATTTATGAGAAAACAAAGAAGACAATTCGAAAAGCTTCTCATAGTTCATTCCTTACTTTAAAAATGCCAACAGTTGAGGGCAGCGCTGGAAAAGTAGAAGGAGCCTTGACAGCCTGAGAGAGATAAAGGCGGAAGGGCCCTAGAGCTCTTTCCAGGCTTCATGAATAAATCAGTCACATGGGCGAAGCCCCTAGTGAAACAGGACTTCATTACACCCCACTGTGTTGAGGTGACATACCAGTCTCAGAGCTCATTCAAACTCCTCAGTTTTAGCGTATCTCATTCAAACTTTAGCGTATCTCATTCAAACTCCTCAGTTTTCAGAGGAGGGGAAATGAGGCTCAGAGATTTGTTCATGGTCACAAGGCTAGTCAGTGGCAGACGCAAGCTCTTCTGGATCTAGACTACTCTGGGCCTCTTGATATCAAGTCCAGAGTTCTGTTCTTTCTATCATGTTGCTCTGAGGAATTTAAATCTGTTCTGGGTTTTGTTTTGTTTTTGTTTTAATATCTAGCTGTCGAGTAAAAAAAATTCTGAGATGTTCCAAATAAAAATTACAGCAACCAAAGAGTAAGAGAAAGAGACAGAACAGTTAGCCTATTAATAATAGCTGTAGAACACTGCTCATATTCCTGCATCTCTGTTAGAATTTAGGGTTAATTTCCAGGTGGTTATTTCCATTTATCTAAAAGAGAGAACAGTCAGGCAGTTGATTGAGAATGAGATCAATGATATTTTACAGCAAAATATGTTAATTTTTTAAATAAAAAGTCATCCATTAGTCAGATGTATTAAGAAGTCCCTTTCCTGCACACGCACATTCAAAACAGCAATTATTCAGATCCAGGGAATAAACAATAATAACAGTAAAAATAAATAACAGTAACAATAAAAGGTCCCTAAATATCATGAATTTAAAGTAATACTCCTACACTTTACACAAGCCTCTCAGAATGTATTAATCTTAGTTTATAAACAGTTCTAAAAACTGCACCAGCCTATCCCACCTCACATCAGAAAAAACTGATGGAGATCAGAGTGGAGAGAAAAATAAGAAATGACAGGCAAGTAAAAACTTCAAAGAAGATGATAAATTCTGTTGGTAAACAGCATGTGCAAGAACTCAAAGAATTAAAGGGTCTGGACGCAAAGAGGCCCTCACGTACAACGGTGAAAGCCATACTGTTCTATAATATTGTATAATATTTATAGTGAAGAGCCTGAGGCATGATAAGAAATCAACTGCATTTACTTTATTCTCTTTAAGGAAGCATGGAATTAATTCATTTTTTTATTATTTTCCATCAAACAATTTCATTAAAATTATTTTTCACTTTAAATTTAGGCATCTTTGTAAAACTCTAAGCAGTTCGCTTCTTAATTCGGATAAATAAATTCAGTATTAATCAGTGTTTAAAAATTATACTCAACCGGAACAAGATTTTAAGCAATACAAACTCTTAGATATATTTCACATTAATTTATAAATAGCTAAAAATAACATTTATTCCAACGCTGATTCTCTGTGGCATCATTCCAATAAAATTTATTTGATCACAAAAATTCTTTTGTCAGGGAGCATCTCAGAAATCGAATCTTCCTTTGAACATACAAAAGAAATGCTACCCTGGTGCTCTATAAACTTTACACCACCATATAAGAATTTAACAACCATGTTTAACTCAAAAACAGATTACGAATACATTCCATGTAGTTTGAAATTACAAAAACAAGATGAAGAACTGGTTCAACTCATTGAGCATAAAATATATTCTAGAGAGAAAAGAGCTAGAATTCTGCCAATGAAATATTCTTCTCTGCCTTTGCCCATATTAAACTAAGATTCCAGATGTAAAGTGAATAGTGGGTTAGTCAATTCCAGGCTACTGAGTTTCTGATCACCAACAAGGAGGTGCGGGCAGCAAGATATCTCAAAGATATATATTTCTGCTTTTTCTTAGATGGATCAGATTATCAATTTTAAAGATCATCCTCACAGGCCTGATTTCTACCTCTTATTTGCTCCTGTGGACATCAGACAAAGGCCCTGAGTACTCCTCTTTTATATTGTAGAGTTATGATCTAAGCCCATAAAATATTTCTATAGGCTCATGAGCCCATGATGACATGAATGTTAAAACAATAGTTGGCCAGTCTCTAAAGATCTCTGCCAACTCTTAGGCTATTTCTCAAGTCTTGGCTGGAGTGGCCACTGAGACCTTTCAGTGACCGGACTCATCTTACTAAATTCATCCATTCACTCAACAGATATTTTTGAAGGCCAGCTATGAATCAGGCACAGCAGAATACCAGTAAGTCAACCAAACAGGAAACAAATCAGAGCCACTCATAGTTCTCGCAGAATAACCCGACACCCTCAGCGCTACTGTGTATGCAGTACCCAGTATACCAAAGCACTCAGCGGTCAGATACAAATCTGCTGAGGGGAACAGAACTAAACAGAAATACTGCAGTGTGAAATATGCATATGATGTGACTGCTTTCCAATCTCAAATCCACTGATGCTCTATGGATTGATTTAGAAGCATTTATGCTCACAAGAGATACGGAAGACATAAATGAAACCTGATTTCTGTCCCAAAACTCAACTCCTGCCTTCTTTTGAAGTCTACTAACTCAAACACTACTGGAATTTATTCACTTGTACCTAAAAAACAGTCCTACTTTGGGCTGAAATATATTAAGAAATTATTGGCTTTTGTTTTTGTTTTCCCAAGAAAGCATTAAAAAAAAAGTTTAACATGAATTCTGTGCGTGTGCTGACTTTTGTTAAACTATTGCCTTTGCTTGAGGTTGTCATACAGAATTTTAGAGCTGGAAAATATCTTTGATATAATCTATTACAGTGGTGTTAGAACTATTAACCAAAAGACCCCAGTAGCCACTATGAGATGGAGAAAGATGAGACACTGAACCTCAGAGCCACTCTGCTTTAATATTTGATTTGCTTTGCTTATGATACCAAGAACATTTATTTAAAGAAAGGAGTCTCAAAGTATTTTGTTTTAAGTTTGAAATCACTGAATTCTTCCAACTCCCTGTATTATGGCAAAGATACTGAAACTCAAGAGAGAAACATGACTTGCCAGAGATCCCATAGTGGGTAGGTGATAGTGACAGGTAACAAATCAGTATCTCCCCATTCCTTATTCAAGAATAGCCCAATAGGCCTCCTGGTAAGGTGTTTAACTGCCCAGGGTCCTAAGGTTATGACAGTATTTCAATAGACTGTGGCATGATGGAATTTCTGTCCCTTCCAGGATCTTTGCCATCCTCTGCAGTCTCCTTTCAATGCCCCTTATACAGAAAAAGGAAATAAAAACTGTCTTATATAAGAAGGAAAATATTGAGAAGAGAACATCATAGCTGTCTATACAAAAAGGAAGGACCAGTGGGGCAATGGAAAAGAAGACTCAAAATCAAGTCCTTGTTTCTGTTCACCAGTCCACTGAGGATTATCATTGCCTCCACTTTGTCCTTTACAGTAATCATATCTGGGAATGGACTATTATTCTCCGGTTCCAGCCTCAGAGCCTTAGTCTTCCCAGTCACTCATGTAATGTTGTGTCTATATTTGCGTCCTTGTATCTAGGAAACATTCTGATTTTGTGCATCTGTCAACCTGCTTTAACCATGATCTTATTCTATCTCTCCCCTTTGGGTTTTTGATCCACCGATTTATGGCTTTAGTTTAATATTAATTTTTAATTTGTCTTAATTAGTCAGCAAAAGAAAAATGAATACTGCCAAAGTCAAGTTTGCAGTGCCCAATTTTCCAAGGCAACTGCATCTCATTTTGTACCTAGAACCCTGTAACTTTACTGCCTTGTATCCCAAAGGCAATACTAGTGGTTAAGAGGGTAGCTCTGGAGTCACACTGCCTGAGATCAACTCCTGGCTCTGCCAATAACAAGCTGTGTGATCTTGAGCAAATCACTTAACATCTCTATGCTTCTGGAGATAATAATAATAGTACTGACTTCTTCATAGGGTTTTTGAAGGCTTAAATGAGATAACACATGTAAGGTGCTTAGAATAGTGACTAGTACACAGTAAGTACTCAATAAATGTTGACTTTTATCAATTTTATGCTATCGTGTGGATCATGGGAGTAAACTCTTTTTGATTCAAGTCTCAATAAGGAATGTGTAGCCATTTTTTTCTCTGGTTGACAGTCAATGTAACATCCTCTGGCCTCCCTGAACAATCAGCTGCAGAGCCATAGCTTGTATTCCGTGGTTGTTAACTACCTCTCTCCCTTCTAATTCCGCTATCTTATCTTTCTCCATCATTATCATTGTCATTATCATCTTCATCTTCAGCAACATCAGCACTGAGTACAGTGTAGAAAACTAAAGTCAGAAAGTTCAATTCACCAAAAATTCAATGAGAAGCCATAATGCAACAACAGGCAGCAGGTCAAACCCTGGGACAAAGGTGAGAGTGAGATGCAAATACTGCATGGAGAGAACCATCATCTAGAACAGCTGTCCCTAACCTTTTTGGCACCAGGGACCGGTGCTCCTGTGGGAATCCAATGCCTAATGATCTGAGGTGGAGCTGAGGTGGTGATGCTAGTGCTGGGGAGCAGCTGCAAATACAGATGAAGCTTCTCTCATCTCTCACTCACTCACTCACTGCTCATCGCCTGCTGTGCAGCCTGGTTCCTAACAGACCATAGACCAGTACCAGTCCATGGCCCAGGGGTTGGGGCCCCCTACTTGATAGTAGGGGAGACACAGTGTAGTCTCATTAATCCTGATGCATGATTGCTCATCTCCATAGAGACCCACAATCATCAGTGATTCTTCCCACCATGCTGTCTGAGCCCAGGGGTGAGGATTAGAAGTCAGTTGCACAGAGGTGTGTCTAATCTCATCCTGTCAGTTGTGGTCCCATAGATGGTGACAGTTTCATAAACACGACATCAGGATTCCAGGAAAGCAAGAGTCCTGAGGTGCTGTGAGCCAAGGACCAGATGACTGGCCTTGAAATACCTAAAAGACACAGCCAGAGCAATAGGACTCCTTCTCCAGGGCCTCACTCCATCTTGCTCAGCATGGGCCACACTGGAAACCTGGGTCTGAATGGAAGGTCTGGATGTGGGACTGTGGGCCACGGCCAAATTCCTAAGAAACAAGCCAGGGCTGTGGCTGAGACCAAACTCCTGCCAGTGGAATCCAAAGGCCGGCCAGTGGTTGAAAAATGCTTTCTTAGCCTATTCAAAAAGGTGCCAAAGTACCGTTATCAGCATCAGCATCTTTCCTACAACTTATGATTCACTTACTTAAGGTGGACCCTATATTCAAAGACACGCTTCATACATAGAAACTGATGAGATGGGTATTGTTTCCTTCATTTTACAGATGAGAAGACTGAGCCTCTGGGAGTTTAGATAAACTGTCCAAGAACACACAACTATTAAATAGCAACCCAGTCTCTCTCCAAGGGATGAAGATGGTTAACTGATTATACACACCCACAGTACCCCCTATAGCTGGCATAAAGTTGGTAGGTGAGGCAAAGTAATTTATTTAACTGCTTTTCTTGCAATTCTACTTTGTTTATATTTATATTATATTATACTGAAAATTGTGCATTGTTCCTTTTGTGTAGCTATAAGAAGTACTAATTGGTAAAGCATTAATCAGCTATTTATCTGCCCTGAAATATCTTCTCTTTGCTCTAAGAGACCAAAAAAAATTTTTTTTCACTTCCACCTGTAAAAGAAATTTATTCAAGATTAGTTCCACTAGATAATGTTATGGTCTCTAGACTGTAAATAAATAGCTGTCAAAAATTTGCAGATCTAGCATGATGTTTCACTGCAGTTATCAAATGTCAGCACTGGGTCCAATTTGGCCTCCATTCTTTTCTCTTTAGACAAGTACACAGGTGATTGGCCTCAGTGAGATTATGTCTTATACTGAGTATATTGTACCTTGTTGCATTAATCATTACATAGCTATGGGGAGTGAAAATAACCATTTCCCTTAATGAAAGAGTTCTGGTAAGACAAGCGATGCTCTATTCACCACTTTTCATTTGTCTTGGCTAATAGTAACAGCAATAATAATAAGACCTTCAATTTAGACAGTTCCTTTCTTCTAAGAAGTTCAAAGCTCTGGTATGTCTACTATGTCAAGAGAACAGACAGATGAGTAGTGAACTTGGCAAGAAGAAACAGATGTCATTGTGCCAAATTAAAACACAAAAATGAGACCATAAACTCATTGAATTGTACAATGTAAATATGAGCAACTGTCAATTATAGTTCAATAAAGCTGAGGAGAAAAAAATGAGACCATAATTTATTTGATGAATGTGTTATCTTTCTTAGGATGGATGCAGTTTAGCATAAGAAATTTTTATCTATATATAAATATATACATATGAATATTATATATATATATAATTTAGATGCAGGCTGTTTATGAATCTTGGCTCTGCCATAAAACAGCTGAGGATTCAAACTTAAGCAAATTTCAATCTTGCTAAATCTCAGGGTTCTCCCCTGTGACAAAGAAATAGTGACTGTCTCATATTATTATTAAGATAAAATAAGAATTAAGTAAGGCGCTTCAGAAACAATGATGTTTTTATAAAATAAATATTAAATTATTGTTTTCTCATGAGGCTAGTAGAAAAATTTCAAGGAAACTAGCTGGCATAGATGTTCATCATCCTCCACGATCCATGCTCAACTTTTTATTCTCCAGTCCCTTCCCTGGTGTCTGGCACCCACTGGAATGCTCATCGATGTTTGTTGAACTGGGATGAATTAAATTAAATTGAATTGATACTCTTTTATACAGATTCATAAAAACAATAGATATGGTAATCTGATGTCCCATGCATTTAAATTCTGGGTTATCAGATTTGTAATTTATAAGAAAAGAAGAAGTAGCCCCAAACTAAGTCAAAAACAAGAATTCTGAAGGCTAAGAATTATTAAGGAAATCAATAGAACCCATGCTTTTCCATGTAGTTAAGTGAGAATGTAAAATTTTTCTCAGATATAATTTATCACTCAAGAAAGAACTATGACATCTAAATAAACAGAAGTTGGTATTTATATTTCCATTCTCAAATAATTTCATGTACTATTAAATGTAACTATCATCTCTTTGGAAAAAATAGTTTTGAAATAGGATTTCAACAGGGATAAAAGAAAAAGGGCTCTCATATCTCTTATCTAATTTGATCCTCATAACAGTCTCTCATTTTACAGATAAGGAAACACAGTCTTAGACCGACTATGTGATTAAATTCTAAGTGATGAAGTTAGAATTAAAAATCAGTTCTTCATTGGTTGAAAGAGACAACCACTCTAGTAAGAAAAAATATCATGAAAGGACACTCAACTCTAAGCACTGGAAGGGAATAAATAAATGAGGAACTGGTTCATGTGACTCTATAAGCAAAAGGAGAGTGGCTTCACTATCACTGCCAACAAAAACTGAACAGCACAGTCACTCTTTGAAGTTGAGCTACTCAGTGCTTATGAGAAAGTCTGGGTGTAGGGTTTGATGATTGTGGTTGGCGGTGGCGGCGGGTTGCCTTTTTTTCTTTTTGGTTTCTTTTTTTGTTTGGTTTTGGTTTTGGTTTTGTTTTGTGGTTTGGATTTTTATTTCCTATAATTGAATTAACAACTATTTGACAAACTAACCAAATTAACTCTTTTGCCTTCAAAAAGACATAATCTAAAAATACAAAAGGAGAAGACAGAAACAGAATAAGGAATAATGGCATTAAGATGAAAATATTAAATTGGACATTAAAAATGGAGAGCAATAGGGAAACAATAAGGGAAATGGAGCATACATGCTGCACTTGAAACAACTATGCTCCTAGAAAGCTGAAAAAGGACAATTTTTTAAATATTTAATCTTGTAATTTTTTTTTACTTAATTGTTTATATATCTTTTCCTGGAAAATAATGTGACAAAACGGAAACTAAATTTTAAATAATCACCCAAGATCCTAATAGAAATTTATTCTTTGTTTTACATTTAAGCCTTTCCAAACTACTTTCAGACAGATTTCCTATACTCTTTTCAAGTCCTTTAAGAAGGGAGTAACTGCTTTCTGATTTATCTTACTATAAATGCAGGCTTCCACACAATGGGTTTGGTTAGAATGAAATCTGGGCTGGCGGCAAATCTCTCCTGGGCTTCCCTCTGGCTTCTTGTACATTTCTCTGTGTAATGTCACCCAAAGATCCAGACTGAGGAAAATGGCTCTCTCTTTCAAAGACGCATTTATAAAAGTAAACATACCATACAGACTGGTATCCAAGACTCATTAACGACTTTCTTACAAAAGATGTAAAATTTTCTTTTAATGAAGTGCTGGATATAATTTTTATTTTCATATGACCTTACGACAATCCTGTGAGCAGGTATTAGTATTCCCATTTGACAGCGAGGAAAATTGAGACTGAAAAAAGGTAAGCAACTAAACCATGATCAGAGAGCAAACAAGTGTTGGAATTGGGATGTAAACTTAAGTCTGCCAAGTTCCAAAGCCTTTTTGGATGTGGCGACTGCTGTGGAAGCAATGAGCACAAAGTCACGCTGCTGTCAGCTGAAGTCAGGCCATCAGGAGCTAAAGTCTGACCATCGCTGGGTGACAGTTTCACTGGAACTGGACTTGATCCTAGCAGAGAGCTTAGTGAAGCCTGAAGAATGGTGGATTGGCACGTACCTCAGACTAGTCATCTACTTTGTTAATCACATTTCCAGCATCACTTTAATGCCACTTCACTCTCTAGTCTATTTATACCTTCAATTTTTATATTGAGAAGCTAAACCAAAATATGCTGTATCATCTTGCTGGGAGACAGTACAGAACTGCAAAAACAAAAAACAAAACAAAAAAAAAAACCCATAAATTTAGGGGGAGCTTAGAAAGCCCTGAGCCCCAGCCTCAGCTCTGTACTAACTCTGTGGAAAGCAACGAAAATAACAACAGTAACTAGGTGTGAAGCACGGTGCTGGGGCTTTACTTATGCTAGTTCATTTCATCTTCAGCTACTCCATGTTGTATTTATAGTCTCCTCATATAACAGTCCAGGAAACTGAGGTCCAGCGAGCTTCCAGAGTTTGAATCCAGGCTCAGTCATTCATTACCCTACATGACCCTGGACAAGTTACTTAACCCTCAGTTTATTATCTACACCAAATTCAAGGAACTATTATAAAAATAGAGTATAAACTTGCAAAGCCTGCTTGTCTTATTCAGTTTGATATCTCCTCTCAACATCTAACAGAGTGACTTGAAATAGTACAAATTCGGTTATGGTTTAATTTAGCATTCATGTACAGATTGCTTGATGCACAGGTGGAATAGTGTTGAAATGATATGAAAGAAACATTTGTGGATTAAATCTTCAGGAAGCTGGAGAGCTGGTCAGGCCTCTTGAAGGAGGAGCCATACAGACCATGGGTCTCATTTCTCTGTCCTTGCCCTTGTTATCTAAGAGCTGAATTTTAATTATGGATTGTTGGAGATGGGAGAGAGGAGAGGAAGAAGATCCCTCCCCACTGTCACCACCTCCCCACTATTAGCTAAAGTGTAAAGTCCCTCCATGGTATGGCTATAATACACTTTCTCTACCTCATGTAGTATCAGGCCTTTATTCAATAACTGATGTATCATCCATTCCAGACCAATTGCTTCTTATGCCTCAAAAACATCTTCATCTTTCAGACTTTTGTCGATTCCGCCCCACTAACCTGGAATATCATTCCATCATCCCTTCTTGTCAATCTTCCAGATCCTCCTAGGCAGAGCTCAAATGGTATTTCTTTTAATGATTTTTTTCTGGATTTTAACACAGATAACTGAGTTAACCCAGTACAGTCAGCCTGATATTTGATGGATGTAAAAGTATGTCACACACACACACACACACACACACACACACACACACACACACACACACACACACGTTCCTTGCCATATCGAAGTGGCAGTTTTCATCTGTTGAGTCTGCCAGGATTGTCAACACCCTACTTCCTTACAACTGTGCATATGCAGCAAAAACTCCTTTGAG
>NW_006431915.1:3725574-3742716 GCF_000325575.1 Pteropus alecto
ACACACACACACACACACACACATATCCAGGAAAGTAACTTTGTCTTATTCCTCTCTGTACTCACAACAACTACCGCAGAGCCTGGCCCAGGATACTTTTTGTATAGTTGAATGAAATAAAATGGGGTGTGATCAGAACTCCTTATCCTTAACCTCTGCAGTGAACCATAAATCACGTTGTGTGTTCCCTGAGGGATTACCTTTATGTTCCCCATCACCTACAACCTCCGCTTTAAATATTAACAAACTCGATATGGCAATAGGAACTGGATTGGGATAGAACTGTTTTAATAGTGAGAATAGGAAGATTACTGATGAATCACCCTCCTTAGTCACCAAAGGGCCAAAGCCTAGGATACACTGAGAGGGAACTGTGCCCTTAACCACATCTGAAATGGAGAATGTCAACTGGGCTCTCCACCCGCCATCCCTTTCCATGATTCTTGGGCCAGCTTTCACTGGAAATATCGCGGGGCTGTTTTCCACCGACACCAAGGTGGATCATGGTCAGAACAGGCCACAATAACTAAAAGGCAAGCAGTGAGGTTGCAGCATCAGGTCCTGAAATCACAGTCCTATTGTCAGCTCCATTCTACCAGTGCTTCTGTAGCCTGCCTATAAAGTATCAGATGCTCTGAAGGCAGAGTTTTAACCATCAACAATACTGTGTATCTAATCTATCCCTTTCCCTTCTCCCTGCAATAAGGAGCAAAGAAACCCTAAAATTAAGAAAAAGTAATTGGTCAACTTCCATGAATCATTTCGTATTTATGGAAGGCCTGTTGTATGCCAGGAGTTAGACATGTAGGAATACCACGGTAAGCAAACACAAGCACATCCTGTAGTGTCATGGCAGAGTGGTGACGCATGTAGGCGGTAGAGCCAAACCATCTGTCTGGTCTGATGACCAACTCTGTCACCTATATGTCAGGTGACTCTGAATATATGGCTTACTACTCCTCAATTTTCTCATCTATAAAATGGGAATGATAATAATGGCGTCTACCTCATAGGGTTATTTTAAATATCATATAATATCTGTAAAGGCCCTGGCGTATAGCAAACTCTCAGTAAATTTTAGCCCTTTGTGCTTTAATTTAGTGAGAGCCACAAACATCAACCATGTGAAACCGTATTTTTAAGAAAGTTGAAGGAAAAAATAAACTGTGGAGGAGACTCCTCCCCATACTCTCACATTCTCCTTCCCTCCAGCTTTAGCCCCAGTCTGTCAGCCCAGCAGCAGAGAAGGTTGGTCAAAGAGAAGCTTGCACTCAGAGCAGATGCTGTGAGGCATGAATATTTACCTGACACCAGAGAGGGTTGGGGGCTTCGAATTTCCAAGGGAAGAGCTGCTATGGGAAAAGGAGATGGCAAAGAGATGGGCATTTAGAAAAAGAGGTGTTAAAAGCCAGAGGCACTATAGGAAGGAGGAGGACAGGACACATTAGGAAGGAGAGAGCACCCAGAGGGCATTCAAAGGGCAGGCCAACCCTGGGAGTCCCCAAACCAAGAATGTGTCGTTGGACTAGAGAGGCATCTCCATACTCTGCTACACCACTGGGCTGTTTTCTACCTAGGACTCTGGGTGGTTTGGATTTATCACTGAAACTTTGTACATAACTGCTTAATCAAAATGCATCAGCTGTGAAATCTGTCAGGCCCAGTGCAAAATGAAAATGTAAGGCCCCTTGTTCAAAAACTAAGAATTTCAGGATAGCAACAGCAAAGCACTAACCCAAACAGAGGGCCATTTTGAGCACAGTCCATATTTCTTAATCCTTGAGCGGGTTCCTGAGAAAGACCATCCAGATCCAACAATACTAAATTAAGTGGAGTCAATACAAAATCCTGCTGCTAGGTGAGTCACAGCGCTGATAAACAAAACTGAGCTGCTACGTGGAAAAGGCCAAAGTGTGAGAGGTTGGTTGACATGATGCTTGGAATAAGACAAAGGCCTGATAAGACTGCCAAACGAAGCTATAGCAACAGAAATATAATGGCCAGGACAAGGAAGATGAAATTCCATTCTATGCCAGCGTTGGGCGTGGGATGCAGGAGGAAGGATGTCCTCTATGTTAAGCCCTTTACTGCAAATGAGAAAATGTAACAAAGTGAAGGAGGGTGGTGGGTCAGGATGGGGAAAGATCTCAGAATGGCACCACTTGAGGAACAGCTGAGGGAGGAGGGAGTTCTTTGCCTAAAGAAGAACAGAGACAAGAGAGTCCTGGACATGTCTGAAAGGCTGTCATGCAGGAGCTGGATGCGGCATACTCAGTGTGGCTCCAGAAATCAAGAGACCCGGGTAGGTGGAAAAGAGGAAGGCTGAAGAGGCCGCTGTTCCTGGAAGTGGAGGCAATGGGCGCCTGTGCCTGCTATTGCAAAGTGGGAGTTCTGCTGGGTGGGACCCCGGGTCCTCTTCCAAGTCCAAGGACTCCTGGGAATCAAAAGCATCAAAAGATAGTGGGTGTCTTGAATCTTGAGATGATATATTTCACAACCAAAATCAACAGATATCAAAGATTTCCTAACTTCAAGGACGGTAACGGGGAGGGGAAGCATCGGCATCTACAAAGAGTTAACTGGAAGAACACAGGTTGGAAACTTTACAAATACCTTCCTGAGTGAAGAGGCTCCCAAGACACTGCTGCAGGCACATGATAGGTACTAGCTAGGACTAGGGCCAGGACACATTTTTGGCATAACACCGAGTAAGTCATCCTTTTTACACTCATATAGTGATTTTGTCAAGCCAGTCTGATTTCTCATTTGTTTTCTTTGGATTACTCCACCCTGCTGTGGGAAAATTAACTCTTTGGCACATCCACAGGTATACAACCATCTACCCCCACCCCCCGGCAACACATCCTCAAGAGACCCACTAAACTACCAGGTTAAAAAAAAATGTCTTAAAGTCCAATTAGAGTCTAATGAGCTGTGCTAATTGAGATTATTCTTGCAAATTGGTTAAAATCCTAATGAGTTGGCCTTAAATGGGACCTCCAGTCAATGTTTACCCTGGCTCTGCCCCAGCAAATTTGTAAGACAAATGCAATATCTCTGCCCTTGACAACCTCATTGAAAAGTGGGGTTAACATTACTGGACGCCAGATAGTCACAAGCATTAATCATTATTTTAGGCAGCTAAAACACTGTAAGTTACTGATATAAAAACTGATGTGGCACACAATGGGTGTTTTCTAGGGAAGAAGCATCCACCACGTACCAAGTGCTGAATGAGGGGCATCTAGAACACAGGGCAAACACAGATAGATATTTACCTGACTTGATCAGAATTTCCAAAGTCAATATGTTGTGTGTTGGAGGTCGGGCGGGAGGCGCAGGGGGAGGGGTAGAATTGTTCAACTATTCCTCCCATTCAGATACTGAAATCTTTACAGCCAGACCTGAGAGCCATTCACTCCAGATCACTAGCTATAGTAATACCTATAAAAGATTTTTTAACATAGGACTTCATAAAGACAATGAAAAGATTATGTAAAACTGGTGGAGTGAACACTATATACAGATTAATAATTAGTTAATGTGATTATGAAATATGCATATACGTTTTTATCTAGTGTTAGCCTTCAGTGGAGGAAATATAAGAGCATCATTGAATGACGGCCTTTGGAGTCACAGACAAGGAATTAGTTAAGTATCTACTCCTGTATCCTCTAAACCTACAGCAGACACATGATAACAAACTCCATGTGATTCTTTTGAACTCTCTCTCACTTACATTGAGGAAAAAACTCTCTCCAGAGGAATTTGTTATTATCCTGGAGGTTTGGCCTCCACCTCTCATGCAGCTGAGAAGCAGGGAATCAGGCTAATGCCGGCTGAACCAGATCTGCAATCTCTCAGCCCGGCAGAGGTGGTCCAGCAGCTTCCTTCAGCATGTGCACCTGTTATGTTTTTCTCCTCCTTCAGGACTTTTGCTGAAATTCGAAGGGAACTGGAAGAATCACATTTAACATCCTGTCACACAGAATTATGTCCCTCTTATTAGTCAGAGGTCTTAGTTGAAACCAAGTGAATCCCTCCATTGAATTTAAGCAAAAAGAGATTTACTGAAATAATATGCAGAATCTCTGAGGAAAGCCTGAGATTACCATTTGAAGTCTACACCATCAGGAACAACACCCAAACCATACCGCCCAAGCACAGTAAAGATATCTTGGTCCCTTCTGCTGCTCAAAGAAACCACAGCTTGCACCAGCAACCCTGGGTTCTAGAAACAGAGGGTCGGCCACTACTCACCCCAAACAGCTGCTACACCACCAACCCCACCAAAACATGAAGCTTTCATAGCAGTGATGCTCAGGTCACTCCAACTTTAGTGAAGTCTCACATGAATAACTCTGATGGCTGAAACCTGTGGTCACATGCCTGTGCCCTGAAAATTCTGGCTCCTACCTTGAGGAAGTAGAATTTGTAATGTAAAATAGTCCCCAGATAAAAGAAGGATATTCATAGTTGGTGAGCAGTGGCAAACACACGCAAAAAAATTCTTTCCTTCATTTTTAACAAAAAAGACATTTAGGGGAAGAAACAAGAGGTGAAACCAGAATTTACCTATGCCAGGCCCCAAAAGCCACCCTATTTTTATGCCATAACACCTACAGAAAACGTAATGGTTCAACAAAGCTATATGCTTTGTCTTTACAGATTCTAGAAAGCTAGTAACCTGGAAAAAAGAAAGCACCCTCAAACTTTATTCTTGAGGCACTTTCTACGATGGATCCAATTTATCATTGCTATGATAGTTTTAAGAGTTCAGACTCTCCTTGAAATGGACTTTCTTTTCAGTTATCTATTTTCTTATGATTGCCTCATTTAAAAATAATCGAGAATTCAGAGCAGATACCTATATAGACTTTTATTGAGCTTTGTATTCATCAAAAACGAAGCTCTGTTACATGAATATGATCACTTTGCCTATGATCAATAATTATTATAATTAAACTGGAGTAAATGGCAATGAGAGAAAAGCACAGTTTAAATGCTATAGAAGTTTGGAGGTAGGAGATTGTCTGACTGAAGGAAAAACAGAAGGCTTAAAATAAGAAGTGTTATCTGTGCAGACCGTAAAAGACAAGTAGAATTTCAACAGGAGAAGGGGTAAGGGCATTCCAGGCAGAGGGAAGAAGTGTGAACCAAATACAAAGCCAACGCGGGTAAAGATGCATGCTGGAGAAAAAGTCTGAAACTTGGGTCAAGGGCCATGAATAGCAAGTTTGACCCCCCCAATCAGTAAACACTGGTAAGTTGTGATTTTTGGTCAGCAGACTAAACTATCAGATCTGGGCTTTAAAAAGAAGAATCAGCAATCAAGTGCCCTGTAGACTAGATCGGAATAGAGAAGACTCCAGACCAGATCTGAAATAAATCTGACCAGTTTCACTAGAACGAATTTTCTTCAAAATACTTCCATCATATAGAAATAATTGCCAAGATCAGAACAAAATTTTCTTAGTAAATGAACTGCTTTCAACTAACTTTGAAAAGTCTAAATAATGGGTAATTGGCACAGGCACCAGGACAGACATTTTCAGTTACCATTTCTGTAAATTCCTAGGCCATGAAATTATCAAATATTACTGTGATAAAGGTGTTTTAGAAAGTGCCTCGTCAAACCCCTTGATGTGGCGTGTGGGAAAACCCAAATCCAGAAAGAAGCCACTTGGACTTGCGCAACAGAGAAAAACAGTGTGTGTGTCAATAATAAAGTCTCCTAATGAACGGATAATGATTAGCCTTCTCCTGTGCTCATCAACCCAAAGATAGGGACATACGTTCAGTTTTTTATACAGGGCCACATAATACAGTGGCGGCCAGTATTCAAATTCCAGATTCTCCACTTACTACCTGTGTGAGCAAATTACTATCTATACCTCTGTTTCCTTTTCTCTAAAAAGGGGGATAATAAGAATCTCTTTGTCAGAGGGCTATTATGAGGACTGAATGAGGTAATTTATATAAAATTCTTAGAGAAGTGCCTACCACAGAGTAAGTGCTCTGTAAATGATAGCCATTCTTATGTATAATTCAGGCGATAGATCTTAAGGGGGATACTGACCAATTGCCATATGTTTGGAGAAGCTCAGTCAAGATGTTGAACAGTTTGGAAAATATTTCAGTCAAAGGACAGTAAAGGGAACTGAGGTGTGGAAAAGAGAAATATAGTGGAGGGAACATGGTCGTTGTCTTCAAAATTTCAATTTATAACATAGCAGAAAAGGGAACAGGTTTTTTCTATTTTCATTACAGGAGGGAGAACTAAGAACATTGGAAAGAATTTTTAAAGTGCAGCTCTTACAGAATCAGAGTAGTTGCTGAAACCATTAGGGAGAGTTCTACCAATGGGCATGGCCAAGACCCGAAGACCTGGCAGGATGGTGTCTAAACACCAAGCGGTCTGGGTCAGGAGGTCAGCCTGCCCTGTGCTACATCTCAGTCTTAGAAATAAGTCCAAAATGTTCAGTGTTACCATTTTATGGAACAAACAAAATAAAGAGGTAATAACTGTAATGGGACTTTACAAAGTCAATCCTGCAAAGTCAATCTTTTCCTCCATTTTATCAGCAGAATCTGAGACATGGAGAGGTGAAGTGACATACCAGAAGTCACACAGGATCTTCTCACTACATTTCCAGGGGTCTTTCTCCTGCTGCACTGTGTGGTCATGCAAAGGTCACAAGTGAACTCAATCTTCTAAGAAGTAGGGCACAGGCTAGACAAGGGAATCAAGGTGGTGTGGCCACTAAGATCACAGAAAATTACCCATAAAAATTCTAGGGGCTTCTAGGTTGGAGAGGCTTCTGCCAGAGCTTTGGAATTTTGGCAGCAGAAGAATCTCCTTATGAAATTGTACCTTAAAAACAGTAAATAGAAATCTAATTTAGATGCAAGGCAATCATCCAAAACAAAACCTAATTATTGGATTCTTAATATCAAGTATTCAATTATAAAGTTTTGTGCAAGCTAGGGCATTGTTGGCTATCTCTTTAGTATTGATGTATTTCCATACATTACATGATAAACTAAATTGGCACTCCACTTTCTAGGACATAAAAGAATTCGATTTGTTTGCATTTCAAAAATCACAAACACACACACACACAAATTCCAATTACAGCTCATGAATAAAGACATCACATTACTCTGTAAGTTTCTTTCTGGTTTATAGTATACATTCCCATCCATCATAGCAACTAAACTTATAACAACGCCATGTGGTAGGTATTGTTATCCTTAATTTTATGGTCAAGGACCCAAAAAGTTGGCTTGTGCAAAGACACCCAGATAATGAAGCCAAATCCATAGAACCGAAACCTGCTGACTCCAAGTTTAATGCTTCTCTCACCGTAACAGAGCCATGATGAACAATGACGTGAGCCATCTCCACCAAGCTCAAGTCGATACCTGGAATTACTCAACCCTCGACGGAAATCTGTCAGGTTCTCATGTCTTGCTGAGTTCTTTGGCCACGTTCCTATAGCACTCACTTCAC
This sequence comes from Pteropus alecto, assembly GCF_000325575.1. Classification (NCBI taxonomy): domain Eukaryota; kingdom Metazoa; phylum Chordata; class Mammalia; order Chiroptera; family Pteropodidae; genus Pteropus; species Pteropus alecto. The sequence goes on from NW_006431915.1 coordinate 3,733,088, forward strand.
TAGGCCCTGCTGCCCTACCAAAGAGAACGAGACTGGTTTTTTCAATGCCAGATGAAAAGGCAGGGCACCACAAAAATAAGTGAGCTGCCACATGCCAGGAGAAACGTGACTTGCAGCATTGAGAAGAGGCAGTTCGAAGGGTCTACTGTCTAGCCCCTCTACTATTGGGCTCACAAACTCCCCCTGTCAAAGCCACAGATTTGACTGGACCCAGAGCACTGACTCACTCTAACAATGCTTACAAAGACACTCATCAAATTAGTTGCCAAATCTGCTAATTCACAATGAGGAAACTCGTTGTCAAGCAGATGGATGCTTGTGTCAGCCTGACCAGCTGTGGACAGGCTGCATGGAGAGCTAAGTGACCAGCAGGCTCTTTTGTGGGCCTAAACCTAATTAGAGTTAGGGAATTACTGAGTGATCTAAATGCTTAATGCTAAGGCCAGGATAACATGATGATGCTTCCAATTCACCATGGGCTAAACTCATCAGGCAGAAGAAAAATCAGGCCAGTCTGACAGGGCACATCACTCTAGAGCCTGCTGAGATAGGCACCGGCTGCCTCTGTGACTTTCCTTTGGACACATCCACTCTTTACAAACTCCTTTCTGACAGACATATTTGGAATTGCATTTCTGAATGTCAAGTTTGGTTGTAGCCAAGACTAATTCTGACCTGTGAGTCATTCCGATTTCTTTAAAGAGATTTCAGCAGACTCGATGCTAATTTTCAACATTGATGTCTGAGCCTCGTTCTCAGAGGGCAATTTGAGTCCCTCGTTTCCGAGGGCACAGTCATCACTGTCACCCCATGTCAGGGCACTCTGACTCATCGTTCTGCTTTTACAAATAAAATTTAAAACCTTTAAAAATTCTTATTGGAAAACCAACATAAACACCACATAGGAAAACTAGAAAACATATATACACACACAAAATATAATATACATATTTAAATTTCTAATCTTATCGACTTTGAGATAAACAGTTTAAAATTCTGATGAACGATATGCCAATTCTCTTTATATACATATTTTAATAAAATAATATTTTGAGGGGCAAAAGAAATCACACACTGTAGGTATACACACACGCATATATACACACATGTATATATTACATGATTCCATTTATATTATGTTTGAAAGAGGCAAACTAATCTATAATGTTAGAGACTGGACAAGTGGTTCTCCTGAGGAAGGTCAGTGATCAGAAGGCACGTGAGGGAGACCGAGGGTGCTAGTTATAATTTCTGTTCCAAGCTATGTATAGTATACTACCAGATACACATTTTTAAATAAATGACTTTATTTGTCCTTTAAAAAATAAAATATAATATTTTGGAAGTTGTTTTTTTCACATAATATATTGTGAGCATCTTTATTTGTTAACAAATACAATCTAAAACATTATTTAAATGATTGCCTGGTATTTCATTCTATGAGGCATCAAGATATGTTAGTAATCCCCAATGATGGGCTATTTAGGCTGTTTCTAACTTTTAGCTTTTATAAGTAGTACTGCAATGAAAATTTCTATGCCTCTGAATTGAAAGGAAACTAAAGATTCAGAATATACCTGGATCTAATTAATCTTTAGATGCTCTTTTGCTTTATAATATACACTGATGATATTAAGTGGTTAACCTGATGAGCATACACATATTAACTTTATTAATGTATTTATTAACCTTATTAATAAGCTTGTTAATATTTTCCCTTGCGGAGATTTTACGTAAATGTCTCTTTTTTAGTATTAAAGCTTTGCTTAACTATGTAAGTAATACAGGCTGGTACAACTATATGAACAATCCAGAGATGGACAGTGTAACCACCAGGCATTACACATGGAGAGGCACATTATAACATACAGTAATGACTACTCTTAAGCAAATGTAATCGGATCTCTCCTGGGTTACAAAGTCTGGGAGGGAATGGGAACTATTTGTTTTTTAAATAAAAATAAAACTGAATTGTTTCCTTTATACACATTATGTAACTCTCCTGTTAAATTTTTCTTAAATTTTATTATTTCTGTCACTCCTACACATTACATAATTTTTCTAGTACTATTGCTAATTCATTAGTATTCGTAAATAGAACTATGTTAAATTATGTTAAATTAATTTATGTTAAATTACTTTGTATAAGGCATACATACATACATCCTCTAGACAGCAAACTCCAAAGCTCCAAAAGATCTTTCTCCCTCCTCAGCGTAGCACCTGCACAGAAAAGGTGCTCAGTCAACACTGGCTGGCTGCAGAGACTGGGGAATGAGGAGCTGTTTTGTGCCTTCCCTCACTGGCTTCTCTTTCCATTTCAGGTGTCCTTGGGGGTATTTAAGACCATCCAGGAGTCTAATGCATCCTTATATCATGCCATGGAGGTGTGTCCCACCATCTCTTCCAGCTTTCAGTAGGCAAATGGAGTGTTTGCTATGGGCTGGGCCCTGTACTGTGAATGAGGGAGGAAACAGATACATCTGGCATGTGCTCTGCCTTTAAGGGACTCACAGATGCTTAAGTAAGAAAGAGGATAAAGGAGGTGAGCACAGATCCTGTGCTCTGAGGTGAGAACAAACTAATCCAGTAGACAAAGTGTTAGGGATTGGAGCAGAGGCTGTAAGAATTGGGCCTAGAATGAGTGAAAACAGGCAATGGAGAAAGCCATAAACAAAGCCTAAGAATAAGGAGCGGGGCACAAAGATGGGTGGGTTTCCAAAGGGCCAGGTTCTCAGTTTTCCTCCCTTTATCTGACCTCAATGTCCAAGGCTTGTGAGAAGGCCAAATGGGCCACAGTAAGACCAATCCGTCAAGCATCCAGGGGTAGCCTGGAAGCAGGCTGGGTGAGGGGGAGCCACTTCTCTGCGGTGGAAGTGTGGCTCAGGCTCTGCTGTAGAGCAGGGCCCCTCAGCAGGCCTTCCTGTCCTGTGTGTGTACGTGAGGGGAAGAGGGGAGGAGCAACCTGAGGGATTAACAGCCAGTGTGGGGATACAAATCTGGAAGCATAAGGATGAAAGAAAAGAGGCCCTGTAGACCCAGATCACAACAGAAAGGCTGCCCTGTGTACTCAGGAGTGGGAAACAGGAAGAACTGTGGAGAAACCCTTCGTCTAAGAGGAGAATGGTCAAGCTGAAAAAAATGAAAGTGAGAGTAAGAATTGTGGGGGGAGAGTCTTGCAGCAGAGAGAGGACGCTGCATTGGTATCATGAGGTACGAGAAGGAACCAACACCCTTACTTCCTATATATACACACAGAATCAGACTGTGCTTTCTAGCGCCTATGAACTAAAGAGGGAGCTGTGAGGCCTCAAGCAACTATAGCAATGGGTGAGCTGGGAACTTGGGGTCAGGTCTCTGAAGTGGCCACAGGAAGTGACCTTGACCTAATTTATGAGTCAGCCAATTCTTCCAGGTCACCACACACCTGTGAACATGCCTTCCTGTCTGTCTGGGCTGTGGTTTGCCTTCACTTGATAGAGATAGAAATTGAAGTGGCAAAGGTAAACATAAAGGCTTCAGAAATTTGTGTGTCATCTACAACGAATAATTACTCAGGTGCACCAAAAAGGAAGTCAATCAGTAAAATCCACAGGCCTTTCAAGAAACAGAGCTGGGGAGATTCTTGGAATTTTGAGTGTTCCAAGCCAAAATATACAGGAAAAGCCTATCTGTCCATAGGTAGGAGAGAAAAAAAAAAAAAGAAGAAAGTATAAAAGCTCATATGCTTTTGGCTTCCGTGTGCTATCATTAATCATTTTCCTAGGAATAGAGGATAGTTTCCTTGCTGTAAAAGGAAAAGAGAAACAGATCCCTTTGACCAATATGCTACCCAGATGTTCGCCAGACCCCAGTATCTTTTTTTCCCCACTTGATTTGGAAAAGTGAAACCTAAGATGACAATCGAGGGGAAGCAGTTCCTGAAGACAACATCACCAATCACTTCTCAGATGTGGCAACCGTCCACCTTCTGTGATTACATGACATCCTGAGAGCTTTCAAGAGCAGGATCTATCCATCTCCTGACAGAAGCCATGGAAGTATTTGGTGGACTAACTCTTTCCTGGATCAGCCATGAGTTAAATCATCTTGTAAGAAGAAGAGAGGCTTGTGTGAGGCCTCTTGCCTGCAGGAGTGGCCCTACTCTGGAATGCCTTGACACATCTCAGCCTCACCTGGCTTCCTATTGCATCATGTGTTCTTGAGTTCATTGCCACAAGAAAGAATTACGTCACATACTGGGTGGAAATAATTCCTAGAAGCTTCAAGTTAGAGGGACAAAGGCAAGTAACAAAAACTGTGAGGTTCAGCAAAACTGACCTAATTTGAAAGAGTGGGGACTGCATCTTCATTTTTTCACCATAGATTTTCCAGAGCCTGAGATTCTGTGGGTCTCAATAAATGTTATTACTTTCCCATTAATTAAAACACATTTTTACTTATGTAACTGTTTGTAAATGGAAACCTTCTATCACTGCCTTAAATAGAAATGAATATCCCTGGCCACATATAGATGTGGACCATGAAAAATAAACACAGTGACAGTAAAGGCATTAATGGAATTCATCTCACAGAGAGAGTTGCCTACAGAAGGTTTGGAGCTTGAGATTTTCTTTCACTTTATTTATAAACAAATGAATAAATAAAGATGATTAGTAAGTAATGGAGAGGTGATAAGGGCATGTTGGCTCTAAATGCAGCCTTCTCCTTGGCTAATTAAAAAGGGAATGCCTCTCATTATATGGGTCAATAGTAGCTAGCACTGTATCCAAACACTTCATCAAAATGACCCTGGATGCCATCAGGGATACGATCCCCACTCTGGACATACATCAGACTAGATGGTCTCTAAGGGTCTTCGAACTCTGACATTCAGTAATCTAGGTTGTTTTATAGTGATGTCTTTTAAATTATAGTATTAATAAGATTATCGACATGAGGTGGAGGTAGTTATAACTATATAGAATGGATTTTGGAAAGCAATGAACCTGATTTTCCTGCTTGGCTTTGAAAAAACAGTCTGATACCTTTACAGCTAAGCTTCCTCTTAGTCGTGCCATCATACAGTGTGGCCCCATTACGATTTACCAAATAATTACATGGAACTGAGTCTCCCTAAACTACAGCTGTTTAGATGAGCCTAAAAGCACAGGTAGCTTCTCTGTACTCTAAAGCAACGCTGCCACGAAACATGATAGGTAAATAAACTGAAGCATATCTTTCTCTGAATCTTTGTCTCTCTAGAGAGAGAATAATGTCCCTGGAAGCCAATTTTCCCTGAGTTACCGTCAGTAAAGTGAAAAATACCCCATTAATAAAGGCAAGACGGGCTCAATAGAAGAATATAGGAAACACAGTCCCAGAAAATGGCCTGAGCTCAGAAGAGCTTTAACCAAGGTAATCCAAGAGTCTGCTTTCATGGCACAAAAGCCATGGATAGGAGAATACATGGTCAAGAGATGAGCTCAATTCTTATCCAGGAAAAACCGGCTGTGAGTATTGGGGGAAGTTTTAATGGGAGACTGAGCAGCAAGATGAATCAAGGGAGAATTGAGAAGAAAAAAGGAGCTACATTGGTGGTTCCAGAAATAAGTTGAAGAACAAGACCCATGTTCCCGAATGTTCCATCTACGTGGCACCTGCTGCATACTGCCAAGGCAAGCATGTAGGAAAGAAAGAGCCACTCTGAAATTCATAGACAGTTTGTGTGTTCAGCATGCCTGCGTGCCAACAAGCACGCATCCATCCACCCACGCGCATGGACCTTTTCCAACCTTCGCTGCGTGACTCTATGCCAAGGGGAATGCAGAGGTAAATAGAGTATAGATCAAGATGCTGAGTATGAAGAAATAAACAGGGCAAGAGAAACTACAGCGCTCAAGACAGAGTGTCCAGCCAGCAGAGAGAGGTACAGAAATTGCCATGGGAAGGAGCGTGGGGTCACAGCTGGCTGGAATGGGGTGGGGGTGGGGAGTACCTAGTGTTCTCCAAACATCTCCCACCTCATCATAAATAAAATGGGGAATTTTTCTGGGAGTGGGGTCTTTAAACAGTGTCCTGGAGGATTAGAGGAGGCTAGGATGGATGTAACAATGGGAGGAGGGGGGTTTTCAGGCAGAGAAAACAGCTTGAGCAAAGGCAGGGAGGCAATTATTTACAGCTTCCTAGATGTTTCCTAACCACAGAAACCAAAACCTAAAGAAACTGTCAGCACATTCAGGGATTGCTGACTGAATCTTGAAAATTTATAGGCTACTGACACAGGAGGGTTGACTAATTCCTTTGATTTTATCATGGCACCGTGATCCTACATGGAGAGAGCAAGAGGAAAATGCCTTAATAATTTGAAAAGACTTTTCTTCAATTGTACAGTTTTAAAATTCTTTTACAATAAAACACCTTGACTTGCTTATAAAATACCATGTTGTAGTAAGGCGATCACTTCTGGACCAGGCATTGGGGGTCGGGGGTAATCTCTTGAATGAAAAATTGAGAAATTCCTGGAGGAAAAAATTGAAATGGTGTTTAAGGTACTTGGTATCTGGTCACATGTTCAAACCACAGCTAGCTTTCGGTCCCCAAATATTGCAAGGTAGCAGAGCTTACTTCTGTTGTTGGAGAACTCTTCCCCTTAACCACATTGTGCATTGCGACTAATCCTCTTGCTATTGAAAGTTGAAATAAAAAGAGGAAAATGTTGATCTTGAGAAAAACATCTTAGGAAAATGATAAAAGGAAGGATATCTTCTTGACTCTGAAATACAAGTGCTGCATTTTTTTTAAGTTCCATTTTAAAATCAAGTAAATGAGACTCAAAGAAATTAAGTAAATGGCTCAAGTTCATGCACCAAGTAAAGGAAAAAAGATTAGGGTGAGGCACCACGAGTTCCCCTGTCAGCCTTTTACTTGAGCAGTGCTCCTGGCCCTCCCTCCCTGTAACTTTAACCCTAGACCTACAGCCACCTCTGCTTACCTCTCTCCTCTTCCCTGGGTCCACAAGCTGGGTCTGCATTCTATTTCAGGTGGAATTCCTTCCATCTTGCCACCTCCAGAAGATATGACCAATTGTAGAAAATCTTGCTCTTCTCCCAGTCTTCCCCAATCTCAGTAAATGCTATATCACACACCATCCATTAAGTACCTAAAACTAAAAAAACTTAGGAGGCATCCTTGATTCCCCTCTTCCCCTCTGTATTAGTTTCCCGTGGCTGCCATAACAAATTTTCTAGAAACTTGGTGGCTTACAACAACAGAAATCTTTCTCAGCGTTCTGGGGGCAAGAAGTCCAAAAATGGGTATCAGAGGGTTGATTCCCGTTGGTGGCTCTGAGGATATTGCAGTGTTACATCTGCAGGTCAAGCAAAACCCATCTCTGCCTCTGTCTTCACATGACCTTCCCCTCTGCGTCTCTGTATCTGTCTTTTTCTGTCTCATAAGAATACTCATCTTTGGATTCAGGACCTACCCCAATCCAGGATGATCTCATCTCAAGATCCTTATCTTAATTACATCTGCAAAGACCTTCATTCCAAATAAGGTCACATTCTGAGGTTCCAAGGGGACATATCTTTTAGGGGCCACAATTCAACCCACTATTCTCTCCTTCCCACATCACATCAGTCTCAAGTTTTTACTTCCACCATACATTCCATTATTTTCTCCTTCTTTCCATCTAAATTACTACCACTCGGGCCAACACCATCATCATCATTCCCTGGACCACTCCTATAGCAGCCTAACTAACCTCCATACTCAGCTCTCTCCATCCATTTTCCCCACCACGGCCTGAATGCTTTCTTGACAATTCATATCTTATCACACCCCTACTTAAAACTCTCTAGTGATTTATCACTAACTTATAATAAAACTTCAACTCCTCACCACAGCCTCCTGAGACCTCATGCTCTGACCCCTGCCTATCTCTCTAAGCTCCTAACCTACCACTCGCCCTGCCCTTTGTATTTTACTGTTCCTTAGACATTTCAGAGTTATTTCTCCCCAGGGCTTGTTCCTACCTTTCCCTCAGATAGGCGTTTTGCCCCTTTCCATACCTCTGCATAACTGATTCCTCCTCTGTCACTCCAACTTCAGCTTAAATGTCACCTCTTTAAGAATCCTTCCTGGCCCCAAGAAGTCACCGGCTACAAACTTTCCATCAAAGCACCTAGCCTTAACTGTCTGCTAAATACTCAGCACTGTCTGGATGGCTTCCTTGTTTACTTGTTGTTGTTAGTTTCGTGGTAATTGTTTGTTCATTCTTTTATTGTCTGCCCCACTCCCACTAGAATAGAAGCCTTGAGATCAGGGACTCTATTTGTTTGCTACTAAACCCTCAACACCAGAACTCTTTGGAACATAGTAGTTTCTCAATAAATGTTTGTTGACTGACAAAATGAATGAATGAATGAATGAATGAGTGAGTGAAAATTACAAATGCATAAAGACTTTGACTTGAGAATGGGAAACTGGACGCTGTTGCTGAAACCCTCTGATTGGGGAAGATCTGGCTGAATAAGTACCCACTAATGGTCCATAGATATCTTCTCAAGCTTGGGCATAAAGAGCAATTAGGGGCAAGAGATCTCCAACTGCTATAAAATCAGACCCATTGCCTTCTGACCTGCACATAAGCATACATAAGTCAAGCTGGAATTGATTAGAAGGTTAATGTAATTGAGAAGGGCCTGAACCTCAGCACTGGTTATAAATCCTAGAGAATTTAAAATGAAAACTTGGTTTGGCTATGAAAAAATAATTCTTATTAGAAATATATTACGTGTCTTCTCATTCCCATGCATCATAATGATTTTATATCTCATTCAATGTATGTCAATTAACGTAATAATAAATGTTTTCAGTGGCAACAATAAATCATAAATCTCACTAGGGGGCAATAGGATATGTCACCTAAGTGATCTAATACCTACACAATCATCATTGGGAACAGCCAAAAACTGAGCCACAAAGTAGCCAGAAAAGCTTTGAAAGAAGAGGTCAGATGAGACACTACTTTGATGAAACAACAAGAGGAAAAATGGTGGTGAGGCAACCAACTTGTATCTAGCTGCCTGGGACTTTCCCGGTTTTAGCATTAAAAGCCCTGTGATGCTGGAACCCCTTCAGTCTTGGGCAAGCTGAAATGGTTGGCAACCTAAATTGTGAGGACTCAAGGTTGAAGCTTTCTGTTGAATTACTAACCCTATGACTCTACTTCATTCCTAGCTCAAGTGTTTGTGTAACATTCACTATTGTTTCTTATGCTCTGATTTCTCTCTTACTAATTTAAGGACACTGTGTCTAAAATGTTCTTCCCAGCATTGCCCATCACCGGAACTTTGGGTCTAGCTCTAGCTCAAAGGCTCTGCATGCTATTTTTGCCTGGGAGCAGATATCATTTGCCTTACCCAACAAGTGGGGTCAACACATCTGGCAGCTCTCTCTATGGAACCCCTATTACCTGCACTGTCATGTCTCCTGAGCTTCCTTCAGCCCCAGAACTGCTCTCCTCTTCCTGGTGTAATCCTTTCACGCTTGTCCCAGGCTGCTCTTTCATCTTCAGTCCAAACCCATCCGCTTTCTGTCTTTCAGAGACATCTCCTAGTCCCTGATTCACCACATTCCTTCTTTCC
>NW_006431915.1:3742728-3743260 GCF_000325575.1 Pteropus alecto
TTCCCTATATCAGGTAGATATAGATTTATTTTAATATCTTCTTTCTCTATTGTTTCCTGAAATTGGTGACATAGGGGTGACTATAATATATACAAAGCTATCATTTTAAAACATTTGTTTAATTTCAATTTAGGGACACCTGACAATGCGGGTAATGTAAGAGGTAAAAGAATGCAAAAATATGTAACATAAGTGAATAAATAAGACACCCAAATGTATTAGCTATAAACAGGGAGGAGAGTACCCTGAATTTGTTTTTCTACCTTCGATGTGTTGTTCATTGACTTTACGCCTGAACATCTCTATAATTTTTAGGTACACCTAAATTATGAGATCTGTTCGTGAGCTCAGAATCTCTATATACATAAGTTATTGAGGCAAAAGCAGTTTATTTTTCTTCAGTGGCTCAGCTAGGTAGTTGCAATTGAATGGAGACAAATGAATAAGTGTTCATTGAGCCCCTTCCATGGCCTGCTGCCAAGAATGGATAATGAATATTCTCTAGGATGCTGAGGTGGATACCCATATGGAG
>NW_006431915.1:3743300-3794085 GCF_000325575.1 Pteropus alecto
AGATGGACACAGATAAGTCAGAAGACATAAAATAAGCACACCCGAATCTGTGGCAATGCAGAGGAAGGACTGACTATTCCTGATTAAGAGAACCAAGAAAAGCTTTGTGATATAGAAAAGCTTCATGACTGATCCTTGAAGAATGAGAATGAGAAAGTAAGGAGGGTGTTGCGGGCCAGCATGAGTAATAACAAAGGTGCCTGATCTTGAAGGATCTTGAACACCATGCCCATGAACTTGGGCTTTATTCTGTACACTGTGGACACACCATGAGGTACTCTGAGAAAGGATATAATGTAAAAAGAGTTTTGCTTATGAATACTGTCTGGTGTCTCTACACAGGGTGAACAGGATGCAGCCAAGGGGGCTTTCCAGCTCATCACCATATTTCTGCCAAGCAAAAAGAACACAAGCTTTAGAATCTGATAGAAGAGACCTTCAAAATGAACCCCTCCATCTCCCACCTGTGTGACCCTGGGCATACTTCTTAACAGATCTGTAGGTGCTGAGGCTCTAAATGCAACTGGGCTTTGTGTCCTCCATCATCAGAGGGCCAGGCAGTGATGGCCTTTGTGACCACCGAAGGCTGCCTTCAGAGCAGATGTTAGCTTCACCCATTATATGCTTATCACAGCAGCATCCCTGTTATCGGCTGGAGTAAGAACAGACCACACACCCAACTCAGGGCAGGCAGGTGGATGAGCAGTGAGAGAAGCCAGGGCAGAGAGATCAGGCCAACCATCCAGGAGGAATGAGCTGCTCCCTCAGCAATCACACGGCACTGGCTCCGTATATGTACCTGAGGAGCATCTCACTCTGAATGGGTCATTGTTACCATCAGAATTAATATCTCACAACTAACTGTACAGTGTTTTACAGTTTTAAAAGTACTTTTATATACTTTTGTGTCCTCACAAAAACTCTCAGAGCTACAGATTTTTATCCTCATTTTACAGTTGCTAATAATTATGATTATGCATGAATAATTTACAATAATTACATTATTAATTAGTTACTGTTTTCCGTACATTGCACTAAAAGCTTAGCTTGCATTATCTCATTTAATTCTCATGACTCCAAGTGAGAGGCAAGGCTATTCCCTGCTTTATCAAGGAAGAAACTGACACGGAGAGGGTAAGTCAATTGCATAAGGCCCTACACAAGGCGACACTTACTCCAGAGCATTCTCTGTTAACCACTGACCAGGCAGCTTTTCTAAAAGCAGCAAAAGGAGGCAGTGTGGCTAAGAGCTGCTTCAGAGGTTACAGTGTTACTAAGTGCAGAGCTGTGACTCAATCTATGATCCTTTATTCTAGACCTTACATTGTTCCTACTACTCTCTGCCTCCACGTGTGCTTAGAACAAACTGGTAAAGATCAATTCCCATTACTGATGCATGAGATAAGAAGCAACCATTGGGCGTCCATGAAATCCTCTTAGCTATCATTAATCTCGGTCTGTCCTTCCCCCCTCACTGATACTATAGCTAGGCATTTCCTGCATTGAGACGGCCACTTCTTCCATTTGACCCTCTAGCTAACACTCTTCTTGTTCTACTGGACTTCATGGTCAATGATTTCAGCTGAACTCTCACAAGTATTCCAATTCCTTGGCCCCCTACAGCCCACTCCATGAGCCCTACCAAGTGCAAACCCAGATACTGGTCCTTATTCCAAGTCTTCTTGAGGTCTGCAAATATTCCTCAGAAGCTCAACTAGTTTCTGTTTTGTCTTGATTGCCCTGAGGAGGCCATGGCCTCTGAGGAGGAATCTGAGAGTTGGCAGAAGTGACTACTGCAATGACCTCCTCACTGGGTTTCTTCCACTCCTTCTCCTTACCCGATCCATATGCTCCCACGACACAATCTTTCTGCCACGCAGATCTGATTTGGCCACATTCTTGCTCAAAAACCTTCACTGATTCCTAGTTGCACAAGAAGAGATCTTAAACTCAGCCCGTACTGATTCAGAACTTGATCCCGGCCTTCTTGCCAGCTATTCCTATGCACTACCAACATTTCAGTTATTCTTCACAGGCCCTGCACTTTCTCACGCTGTGCTTTTGCTCAAGTTTAAGTCTGACCACCATTTTTCAAGGCCTAGTTCGAAATATCACCCCTCCATCAATTTTTTCCAAAATACTCCCTCTCACCTTAGAATACTTCCTTCACGGTATTCCCAAACATGTTATTTGCACTTATTATACAATATGCACTGCAAACTGCACTGTTAGGATTAATTCTATGAATGAAAGTCATACATTGTCTACATCCTCCACTTGATTGAGAGTTACTGGAGAGAAGAAATTAGATAGTATTCATTTTTTTGTCTTTCTTTTCACACATAAAATAATGTTTTATGCAATATTGAGCCTGATAAGGTAGAAAGTGCTGGACTTAGGACTTAGAAGATGGTAGATAAAATGTTAGCTGCTGCTTGATGACCATGAACTAACAAATCCTGGTAGCTTGTCCTCTTTGGGTTTATTTGCATCGCACAGTCCTGGGGTGTCTTTAGGAAGGTACCAAAGCTGGTATGGGGTGAGCACTGATCCAAAGTCCCTCCCTTCTCATTGCCACACCTGCTCCTGCTACTTCTGACTGACCTCTGGCCAGTATATAATCAGTGCTGGTGCCTTTGACATTGGCAGACAACAGGTAACATTTCAGTCACCAACCCAGGCAGGACTCCAGGTGGACTTACTTCTCTCCCCTGTTGATGAGCCCTGGATAAACAAAGTGGACACTGCATTAAAAGAACAAAAGGTACTAAGTGGAAGTATTAGGTGTACTTTTTCTTTCTCTCTTTTTGAAATTCAAAAATGAGCCGATGTTGATGTCATGCTAAAAAATATTTTCCCTTTAATCTGAATTTTAGCAAGGAGCAGACTGATGATCTTGTATCTCAATCGATCTCATTTTTAAAATGCATAAATTGAGGTACAAAGTAAGGTACTATGTAAGTCAGGAAAAGAGAGCCCAGGCTAGTTATAAAAGAAACTAGTCACAAAGGTTTCAAAAGAGCCTCAAAGCCAAGTACAGAATGGAAAGTCAAACCAGAGATCATCAACAGCTAAAAATCACCACTGTCCCAAGGGCCAGAGGAATAAAGCGGGGGGAGGGGAGGTGTTGTCACCAGAGCCCAGGAGCTGGAGTCACCAAAAGGCAGATGGAACCATGGCAGAGCCACCTGGCAAAAGTAGGAACCACAGAGGGAGGAGTTATCTGATGACACCTAGAATGTACAGGAGACTTGGCCACTGTTGGGGACACTTTCCTAAGTAGAGAGAGGAGAGAAAGACCCTGGCTTCCTCCATCTTCCTTCTAATCTTTCATCAGTGCCACAGAGTGGCTGAATCTATCCAGAAGCCAGCTGGTAACGGTTCCGGGGAAATGCTGTTTGCAAGGGTCAGTCCCCACTCCCTCCCCATAACACAGAAAAGAGCAAAAACAGGGCAAAGAATAGATCTAAGCCCAAAGTGGCAAGTGAATGGTGCAGGGACTTTACAATGTCAGTTCTATTTCATCTACTCAACATTTCTTGTGCTTACTACCTGTGCCAATACTAAGTTTGCTTTTTGGACCTTGTTCTGTGCAAGGCCCTGAGCATAGAAGACGTGGATAAGACATTGATTCAGCCCATCATAGAGAGCCTCCAAGTCCTGAGAAGGAGGTAGAAGGAAACAACCTTAATGTGATCAGTGCTGTAATAGGAATCAGAAATAAGGAACACAGGAGCTGGACCCAAAAGGATAAGCAAAGATTTTACAGGGACGAAGACCTTCCAAGCACAGGGAACAGCATAAAGCGAAGGCACAGAAGCCTAAAAGTAACAGGGAATGTAAGGAGGAAGTAGACATCTCAAGGGGCTGGTGAGTGAGATTGTCAGGGAATAGCAGGAGATGAACTGAAACGTCAGGTAGGACCAAGAATTTGTAAAAGGCTCAAATGCGACGGAGTTCTGACTCCAGTGTGCAGGCAACAGAGAGTCCTCTGAGCTTTCTTGGGTTAAAGTGTTTTGTTTTGTATCTGAAAATGGACTAAACGGGCACTTTATTCTAGTTTATTCTGGTGACACTCCCTCTTTGGGTCTCTATTACTTCGAATTCCAAACTTTTTTTTAAATTCTTCAAACATACATAAAAGTTGAAAGAAATTCACTGTGAATGCCCTTGATGTCCACCGCTCAGGTCCTACACTGGCATTTACTATTCTTGCTTTATCACATATCTCGCTATCTATCCATCTTTCTCTGTCCATCAAACCATTTTGTTTCTGATGCATTTCAAGCAAAGCTGTAGACGTCAGTACGTTGTACCTCTAGAAACTTCAACAGGCATATGATTAGAGCACAATATTTGTTTTCAAATTTTTAGGTAAAATTTACACACACTGAAATGCACAAACCTTAAAAGCATCTTTTGATGAGTTTTAACAAATGCATGCCCCTCTCGTAACCTAAGCCCCTATCGAGGCATAGAACATTTCCATCACCTCAGAAAATTCCCTTACACATCCTAGTCACACATCCCATAGGCAACCATCGTTCTGATGTCTTCCCACCAAAACAATTTGAATGGAATAACACAGTATGCACTCTTGTGAAAGTATGCACTCTTCATTCACCATGATTTTGAGATTCATCTATGCTGTTGCATACATTTGTTTTATTGCTGAATAATATTCCAGCATGCCACAGTTTGTTTATCTAGTCTCCTATTAATGCACACTGGGCTGTTTTCAGTTTTGCTATTATAAATGAAATTATTATTAATATTCTTATGCAGTATGTTTGTGGACTCTTATTTTCATTTCTTTCTTGTGAATACCTAAGAGCAAGAGTACTAGATATCAATGATAATCACGTTTACCTCTCAAGGTTGTTGTGGGGATTAGATGGGATGATGCACAGAAAGCATTTGGCATAGTACCTGGCCTGGAAAAATCACTGGGATGATATGCAAGCAGCAGCAGCACTATCAAACGTATTTTCCTGGTATTACTGATATATAACAATAATGTAGGATTATTTTATTGTATGTTCATGTTTCAGAGTACTTTTTTTTATGGTGACGTTGGTTAATGAAATCCAATAAGTTTCAGCCATACGTTTTAACAGTAAGGCACATATATATTTACATTGCGTGTTCACCTCCCATAGTTAGACTCCTTTAAGATTATTCTTTTTCATAATCACTCTCAGCCACTCCCTCACTCTGTTTCATAGTTTGAAGAAATTATATACAGGCAAAGGGACATCTGAGCTTGGCTCTGAAGGCTGAGTAAGAGTTTGAGAGAGTAAAGATATTCTGAATAGAGTAAACGGGGTATATAAAGGTGTATGTTCAGCATGTAGAAATGTCTGGTGTAGCTGAGTAGGGTGTATTTTTACAATTTCATGGACAAAGTGAGGAATATTGTCATAAAGAAAGAATCAAAATTAATGATTATAAAAAGCCTTGAATGCCAAGGTAAGGGCTTAGCCCACTTTTTTGTGTGTGGGCAATGGAGAGCCACAGAAGGATTTTCAGCAGCAGGTGACATTATTAAATTTATGTTTTAATAAAAAATAACCTGATTTCAGAATGGAGGTATGGGGCATGGTGTAATATGCCACCCAGACCCCACTTCAAGAATGAAGGACTTGAGATGAAGTTGCTAGGAATGCTGTCAGCCCCCTTTGGGGACTGCCTCAGCTGAAGATATATATCCACTTGCCCAAGGTCATGCCCCTTTCCTGAGGTGGCCAAAATCCAGTGTCTGACAGACCCCCCTGCAGGGTCCGCTGAGGTGCTTCCACTGAGCCTGCATGCCAGCCGGAGCCCTCCCTCCACCCGGTCGTGCTTCCCACTCCTCCTTTTCCCTCCCCTCTTCTTCACTCCCTTTCTTTCCCTTTTCCAGATGTTGATCCCAAGAACATCCTCTAATACACCTCTGTATAGTAACCTAAGTTTCAGTCTGCTTTTCGGGAAACCTAACCCGGGATAGCGGAGTAGATTGAAAGGAAGGAGGGAAGAAGTGGGAGGCAAAGCTACTATTGACCTGTGCTGTGCTTCCTGGGACCACACGCTGAAGGAGCTTCCCACAGGATCCTCTGTCCAGTTACATTCTGGCCACTTTTCCCATGTTCTTCCTAACTCCTGGGCTAGTTTCCTGGCTCCTGGATTCACCGACATGCTCCAGTGACCAAATTAAATGTTCATCATTTCTGGAAAGCAGAACGGAGAGTCTTCCATAGATGATTAAAATACAAATAGAAGAAAGCAGCGCACCCACTGGGCAGCACAGAGTGGTAGAGAGGATGGGCTGACTGACCACAGCGGAAAAGCTGTAAGTGAAATAAACCAACAGGACAGCTGCTTGTAAAACCTCTTTCCTGAAAACAAATCATGAAAGAGATAACACCTTTTAAATGCTTTATAGATGCTTTCCAAGCTTTTTAAATCTAGGCACAGAAATAAAATCTTTAAACAGATCAGAATGAAACTTGTTTTGTATCTTGCTTCTTACGTTATTTCATTCCTATTTCCCATGTCCAGAAGAGAAATAACCTTTCGATTCAACAGGGGAACCTGGGGTCATTTTGTACACTTAGGTTTTTATTCGAAATATAAATCCATTGCTGATATAAGGAAAGTCAGGGTCATGCTGACTCACAGTAAACTGGCAACCTAGCAAAGGTCCTTCCCTCTAACGTATGGGCACGAGACACACACTTCTCTTACCACACACGTCCTACCCCGGTCAGTCAGAAGAGTTTAATTGTTTTTCTAAATATGGTAGATATAAGTGATATATGGAACATATAAAAAATTGCTATGCAATGAACACCTCTGTTCTCACCTCTCATTTTTTAAAAGAGAACATTATCATTACCTTGAAATCCCCATTAGGCTCCCTACCTATCCCAAACGTTCCCTCCCTCTCAAAATTAGTAACCGCCTTTTCAAATTTTGTTTGCAGCATTTCCTTGCTTCATTTTATAGTTGTATACATGTTTGCGTCTTTATACTATACACACAGATACATTTAGCTGTGAACTTTTTTAGCTTTATGTAAATGAAATCATACTGCCTGTATTCTTTCGTGGCTTTTTTTTTCCCCCACTCAACAATATGATCCTGAGATTAACCCAAGTGAATTTTAATTGAAGAGAAATTCGTTTCATCAACTCCGATTCATAAATGCCATGCTGCCTGATGTTAATAAAAGCCCCAGGTAGTCAGAGAAAAGAGACGTTTGCCAATCGGAGTCAGGTTTTCCATGATGCAATGGTCCTGCTGGAAAACATTGTTCTTTTCCATTCCTCTCACCACTCCACTCCCCACAGAGACACCGGGCATAGCAGCCAGTGTCATCGTGGAAAACCGTGTCCGGTGAAACATCCCTCTCAGTGAGCCAGGCAATTCAACACCCTCTGTAAGACGGGAGAGAGGAGTGGCTCAGCATATAGCCCTGTTCCTCTCCTCTCTGCCTGCTCCTCTCCTGCCAAAGGGACCTATCTCAGCTCTGCGAACAGGTGATAGGTACCAAGCAGCCCCCACCGTCTCGTGCCCACGCCATCCCGTACACCTCTGTCCTGGGCTGGACACCTGACCACGCCTTTCTCAGATAACACATGTGAAGAAGTATGGTCCTAGGAAAACTACTGTCTGCTAATGTTCTCAATTTATCATTTCACTTAGCATTTTGTTTCTGAGCTAGTTTTTCCAAGTCTAAAAGACAACCCTACAAGGAAGAAAGGTCATATTGAGAGCCACTTCCTCTTCATTGCAGCCAGATAAAACGAGTCTGTTCTGTCGGCCCTGCGCAATTAGCATTTCCACTGCAGCCGCCACTGGGAATTTCCCCTTTCTGGAGAAGACTGAATTAGACCCTCGGCCACAGTGGCTGGCCACGGAGCACTCTGGATCCCAAATGTCAAAGATTTCCATCCAGGAGGCTCTGATCTTTTTCTCACATTACTCTGTCTGCTAAGGGATAATTAACAAACACCGACTTCTCCTTTCCAGAGAATCTACTCCTCGGTCTTGGGGAAGAAACTTGGTTCTGTATGAAGCATTCTTTCTCCACATGGGACATCCCTGCAGACTTGGCACCTTATCTCTGCAGCCTTCCCCACTCTCCCCACAACGCTGGCGCAACCGACTTGTCCCTTCTCTATGCCTCTCACTCACTCTGCACGGATTTCTGTCACAGCACCCACAATGCATTACTACCTTCATTTAACTAGTTTTCTTCTCTACTAGGTTGTAGTTTCTTTTAGGGCAGGAACGTGCCTAATCTAGCTCTATCTCCCCAGCTTATCCCAAAGCCTGGCATAGAGGAGGCCCTCAGGGAATCAATCTATGATGTTTGTCCTGAAACCCTACACCTGGTCGACCCCAATCTGGAAGGATGAGCAACCTGGAGCCAAAGGGTGAGTTTCAAGATGATGACAAGGGTATCTTTCTCTGGGAAAGAAGCTAAAGAACATGAGGAAAACCCCAGGGCAAGTCCTTGAGACAAAGGTAAAAGTCCAGACTTGAAATACCGACTACTTGCACTGAATCTGACACGTTAAGATGGGATAATTACTGCAGACAGAGACAAAGGTCAGCTGGATACTAGATGAAATCACAGAAGATCAATAAAAGACTAGGAAGATTTAGAACCATGAGCCAGCTAGGCTTAAACAGGGTTAAGACAAACAGGTTGTAACTAAAATTTGAAAAGCCTTGAATGCCATGCTATAGTTTTAGCTACTATTCTGTGGGACAATGGCAAAATGACCCCATGGCACCTGAGGTCAACTGGTTTCCCCAGATGAAGGCTGGTGTGAGGCAAGACTGTTTGAGAAGAGCAACGTCGCTTCTCAAATTAATAAGAATTTAATTTGAATTCTGTTTCTGACTCTCATACAGGGGAAGGCACTTTTGTGGCTCAGAGTCTTGGCACAATGAAAGAACTCTAGAAACTTAACCTGAAATGGCGGGTTTCGAATGAGGAAAGAGGGACGGAGGCAGGCTGTCACGGCTCTCTCACTTACTTGTTCTCTAGACCTCAGCATCGTTCTCTGTAAAATGAGGCTATGAAGCTTTCCTCACAGAATTCATCATCTGTGAAACTATAAGGCACGCTTTTCAAAGAAACAACCAGACAGAAAGTCTGCAATTCTACCTGTTGACAGCTTGCTAAGGGTTTTGTGATACATTGAAAGCATCCATATTCCCAGCTTGTCAACTCATGACACTGAGCAGTGCAGGAGCCCACAGCACCTGATACAACGTCTGAGGGATCTGGAGCTGAGAGGGCTTTGCCTGGACAATTTCTGAGAAACCCAGACACCATATAAAGATTCTCCCGAACTGAGACCATCCTGGCCAGACCTGCCTTGTTCCCATATCCTTCAGTATAAAACCAGATAATCAAATTCTACTAAAAATTCCTAGGCCAAAAGGCCTGGTTATAAGTTTAGTTTAGAAAGTCAATATTGACAAAAAACAGAAATGAAAATGCTAGTAGAGCATTTAAGACCAGAAAGAGCTCTTAAAGTCATCTAGTCCAACACTCTACTATTACAGGTGAAGAAATTAAAGCCCAAGGTGGGGACTAGACTTAGCCAGTATCACAAATCTGGAGAGAGGAAGAACTGGGAGACAAAATCATGTCTTCCAACCTCAGATACCACGTCTTAAGAGCTGATTAAAACATGGTTTCAATTTTCAAATGACAGAATAATAAAAGTATGATAAAATGGGAGAAAAATTCAATGCAAATACTAAGGGCGAAAGTACAAATAACCAAGAAAATAAACTCTTCAAATAGCTGATACAAACCACAGAATGCCAAGGCCCTAGTTAATTTTAAACATTTTATGAAAATATGAAATGAGGGTGATCAAGCCTGGCATTGAACCAAGCTCTCGGCCCATCTGGACAACTCCTGTTAAGCGCATGGAAGCTGAAATGATTAGCTTTGCTAAACTGAAATAAGAAGGGGAAACGACTGGACGCGATTTTAGATGGGCCCCAAATGGGGAGCTTCAAATGGGAACGTGGGGGTAAATGGAGCCCCCTGGTCCTATCGCTGCCTCTCTAAACCTTGACTTGCAAAGAATCTGAAGAAATGCTCTGAACTTAAGACTTCCCTTCCTGAGCCTCAGTTTCCACAGCCCAGAAATGGGGATCATAAGAATGATTTCCCAGAGCATAAGAGAAGCAGCATCAAAATCTCCTGGTAAACTATGTCTTATGGAGCTATAAGGGCATTGTTACTCAAATGTTGATGGGACCAGGGATAGTTGCTTGCCACTTTATGATTTTGCATACCTGCTTTTTGTAACAAATGACAAATACATTCCACAGAGGAAGAGCAGAAAATTCTCTTCAAGAGGGAGTGGAGAGAGAGCTATTTAACCACCTAGCAAAACAACCATACATCTTGCTGCCTGCCAGACCAGTAAATTTAAATGGCAAAATCAGAAAACTAAATGTGCAGTTATATATATATATGGGATTCCAATGTACCATACTTTTTCTATGCAATTATCTAAGCAGCTGCTTGTTTAGGATGATTTGGAAAGGACACCAGCCACAAACAGCGGCTGCTAACCTGAACTGCTTCATTTCACATTGTGCCCAAAGATGTTACCTCGAGAGGGTCATCAACCTGGAAAGCAGGAGAGCAGAGTTCTCCTCTCGGTTCTGCTCTTACTTCACGGAGTGGCCTCAGGCACATCCCACCTCCTCTCAGGGTTTCAGATTATCATCTATAAAATGAAGGTCTGATCCAGAGATGAGATCCCTGGACCCTACCATTATTAATGCTGAGTCTCTCTTCTCACTACTGAGTTTGGCTTGTTGGCTTCCTAACACACCTGTGTGTGATATCTTCTTGTAATGGAGAAGGCTGGGCGGCCCAGGTATGACACCGAACGGCAGGTGCCTTGGCTTTCTCCTCTTCTTTGGACTATTCCAGGAGAAATGAAGTGAAAAGATAACTGGCCGAGCATCCCATCCAGGACACTCCCTTGGTGTCATTCTTCTTCCTTCTTTACTTCCTCTTCTGTATCCCCTCCCACCCCCACACTTACCACTTCAGAATGTCAGTGTCCTCTACACTGATCGTCTACCGTCCCTCTCAAAACTAGACATTTAGATAAGGCACTTGAAATACAATATAAACTGAAACTAAAATGCAGCTATTACCTCTGTACAAAAGAAGACCCAGGAAGCATTTCTAATCTCTGACAATCAATCATAGAGACGTATTCTGAGCAGCCCCGAGAAGAGAGAACTAGAACCAATTAGTCATGGGAAGATAGTTTTAACACAGTGCAGACCAGTCCATTTTACTTGATTCCCAAATAGCACCGATCCATAAAACTTGTTTCTGAAATATTTTCTAAAATTAAGTATGTATACAACCAACAGTGCCCTCCGTGTGCGTATTTTTCACATGTTATGTGCTGTTATATGCCATAGCTGTTATATAAGAGCTATCTAGCAGGCTGTACCAAAGGGAACTCTACCCACAACTTGAATTGAGTGAGCTCCACAATGTGTGTGGTTGGTTTATCCACCATAGCCTCTTTTTATGCCTCTGTGTGTGTGTGTGTGTGTGTGTGTGTGTGTGCGCGCGCGCGCACATGCTCTGACAACAATCTGACCCACTGCGGAATGCAAAAATTAACTAAGAATAGATCTAAATTTCCCAGATGTATTTTTACCTGTTGGCTGTTAAATTGCAATTGAATTGCCAATTTCCCCACATCTTAAGACTCCTTCAAGAAAATGGATGAGGAAATCAAGGGTGAAGCGTAGCAGATAATCAGGGGGGCTTTAGCCGGACTGTCCCTATACTTGGCTTGTCTGAACATTATGCTCATGAATGAAGTTCCTGCTCTCCTCTCCATGCCTTACCACCTGGATCAGCCAAAGTCACTCATTTTGCCCCAAAGAAGCAATCTGCTTGGACCTACTCCTGCAAGCTAAAAGTTGGCCTGGTGAGCTTAGATGTAGAAAGTACAGACCAGTCCACTGTCCTGACCGCTTTCTTGCCAGCTGTCCAGAATTGTATTTCCACTACAACCCTGCAAGATAAGCTAGGTACAGGGACTCCTAATGTTTCTTAGCAGTCATGTGAGATCTCACCCCCTGACTTCCCAAGCAGGATATCTTGCGAATGCTCATAGAAGCATTCAGAGGCTCTGATCAGCCTGCCACCTCCTAGGAGTCTTTACCTATCAGTAGCTTAGTGCCCTTTCTTACATAATTAAGTTCATGCTTATAACTCAGTTTTGTTTCATTGCTTTTCATTTTCACTTACAGGAACATAATCATCGATAAAGCAATAAAACATGCATTTGGGAAAAAGATGATCAGCTGTCAGTTAGAGACTGGTGAAAGACCTCTGACACTGTGTGACATTGTTGACGTGATAAATGATCCTATGGCCTGGGAGGATTGAGTAACCATAGTCTGATGGAGGAAGCCATAACTGGTAGCGTGCGGCTGGTGACTTTAGAGAATACAAAGAGAACAGAAGAGCCACGGGAACATACTGTTACAGGAACCATGCTACAGAGACCCTATATCATGTAGATTCAGTTAAAGACTCAATTTCTAGAACCCGTTCCGTAGCGAGATCTGCTGTGGTTTGGTCAAAGACAGTAGGCTGTTTCCCAGTTTTGGAGCCATTTGAAGATCAGCTGAATGTGAAAGGATGTATACACAAAAATGTTCATTTAACATAATTAATAACAGCAAAGAAAAAGAAAGAAACTGACATCCAACAATAGAGGATTAGTTACAAAAAGCATGATGAATCCACACAATGGAACACTACAAAAATCAGATATAGCTATGTATTTATTTCTATTAAAAAATGTTCCCAATATATTGCGAAGTAAAAAATCAGGTATGGTACAATCTCATTCACAGAAAGGACTGTGGACGGTTACGCACCTAACTCCTAACTATGTTCCCCCTGAGTGGTGAAACTGTAGCTCTTACTACTGTTGTTTCTGTTTTGCTTACATGTGTTTTTTAATTTTAAAAAGTGAACATATAGTTTATATATTTTGAGGTTAAAATAAATAAAAGTTGATTGGTCTCATGGCATTTAAACACTCCTCCAACACTGAGACCATGAAACTAATTACCTGAATCTGTAAACAACTAATGTCATGGCCCTCCTCCCCTCTAAGCAACCACACACTACACACACATGCATGTACACATGCAGCTAATCTACAGGCTCTTTCTCATCCCCTTGATATGCCACTAGTGACAGCCAGAAAACCCAGCCCTGGGACATGGGGTTACAATGGTAAGTCCCACAGTAATGGCAGGAATTTCGATGGCCACAGTAGTAAGGCAGCCTCACATTCAAAATGACAACATGGCTGAAATAACACCAGCATTCTGTGAATAAATAACAGGATGGAGCATCGCTTGCCTCAGGTGAACTCTGCAGTTTATTTTGTTTTTGTTGTATTTCCCCCTTCACAAAACAAGGACTTGCGCTTGGATCTCACAGGCCCAACAATACTGTTATTTTGACAGTTGTTTTGTGGTAGTGCAGAAGATGAAAGGGCACTTGTTAGCTCTCCAGCCAAATACACCACCCACTCCAGGCAGCATAAGTACTATTATTCTGACGTGACAGATGAGATTTACAGATATGTATATAGAGGGCAAGTTGAAAATTAGCAAGAAGTAGAGAATGACAATGAAGGTAATAAATGGGATCCATTCTTTTCTACAAAATCAGCCAAGAATTGTATTTTAAAATGAATTTATGAAAGGATCAATACATTTTAATTAGAGACTGTTATCTCAAATATCAGGTCAAGATTAAGGTCAACACCAAATGCCGATCTTCGTACCTCTCAGGAGTGTAGAGGACTTAGTTCTAAGAAGATAATGGACATGAAAGTCCTTTGTACCCTTTGTGAGTAGCTGGTACTGTTGTATGAGTAATAGTAAGAAAACAATATGTAATTATCCTCTGATTTCTTAAGAACACTAACTTTCGCCAAAGGCCTGTCCTTGCCTGCTGTGTTAAGATATACATAACCAGGTTAGGAATATCATTGTTTTTCTTCGTTGAAAAAACTGAGCTCAACAAGTAGAACCCCACAAAAACATGTAAAATACGAGGGAAAGCATCTTCATTTAACTGCCATGTCAGTTCTTGTTTTAATATATTAAAAATATTGCGTCTGAAGGGAAATTGTAATTCAAAATGTGATCTGCACCAACTCACTTCTGAAACGAATAGTAAAAATTTAAGGCCCTAAAAACGTTTTGCACAAAGTAATACTTTCGGAGCCTGTATGTGAGCACTTCCATATGTTTTTCACTGTTGATCTATAAAAGGGATAACAGAACCATGTTTTATTGATGAGAAGCTAAGAGTGATGAGGTGACCTGCCCAACGCTTCGCGGGCAGAAACTTTCAGGGCCAGGATTCTAATCTATATCTTCTGAGTCCAAGTTCCACATAAGACTTACACTTTAAGTGAGCTGCCTTTATTTTCCTGCCCCGTTGGACAGCACCATGACACACAGTATAAGTTTACTACTTAAAAACTTAGTCTCTACAGAGGAGTTGCTTATAGAAAATGGCTTGTGCTAGGCAAGTCACCCCATGCCTCATGTGTGACCTCCTGGTTACCTAACTCATGATTGCAGTGAAGTCACAGTTATCCTAACTGCCATCATCATATGACCAACCCATGCAGGAAAGGTGTTTCCTCCCAAACCGTGAGCACTTAGACCACTGTTTATGATGGAAACATTAGGAGCTGACCCAGGACAAAACAGTAGGTCATGTAATTTAAAGTCACATTCTATTAACAGGAAGATGTGCAGGTTACTGATGCATAGGGGTTGATTTGCTACTGTCATTCTCATTCAGGCTCCATCTGAGTTGAAAAAAAAAAATGGAAATAATGAACTAAGCCCTCTCTCCCACCTACAAAATCAACCAATAGAAAACATTTGAAAAGCATTTGGGCCAGTGGAGAAAGCCCAAATTCTATTATCTTAACACTGGGTTTTAATACTTACTGAGTTGTAAGATATTAAGCCAGTTATTCAAACTTTTTGTTCCCTAATTTTCTTCATGTGTTGATGAGTCTCTATATCTCATGGGTCGGTCATAACAGAGACAGGGCTCAAACTCAGATTCCATTCAAGTGAGGCCTGTGGCACATTGCCATGTAGGTATATTTCAGAAGACAAGTGAGCCTGCACACATGGAGGGTGTACCAGCACAGAGCAGGGAGCCTGACCTTTCCCAGGAGGATGCCAGAGACCCATTAATAGTGGAGGGTATGCAAGAGAAGTTGTTTTAGAAAAAGAAGATGTTATGGAAAGGTAGGTGCCCATGTGAGGAACCCCAAGCCACAACTACTGTAAGACGCAAGCCCAGAGGTGTTTGATAAGGCCAGCTAAGGTTCTGAGGGCACAAGTCTCCAAAGAGAACTGGTTCACCAATTCATGGAAAACCAAAATCCTGAAAGCTCCCTAAGCATGTGTCATTCAAACAAGTTCTTACGCTAGCCAGACACTGATGGGTTTTGCCCACGGGAAAATTTGGAATCTAGAGGGAAAAACAGACACAGAGACACATACATGGCAAAGTCACACTGTAAACTCTGGAGGGTGGGAAGATAAAAAGTGTGAATGAGAGCTAAGGAGAACACTTGCGAGTCTTCGGTTTCCAAGTTAAGTCTCTAGAGTTAGGTAAATTTTAAGGTATGTTTTATCTCATGGGGTAATGTCTTCCTTGATCCCCTGTGCTACTTCCACATCCTTTCTTCTCCCTACTCCCTAATTCCTATTCAAAAAACAAAACAAAACAAAACAAAACAAAAAGAACCTCAGCTTCACTGAACAATGTGCCAGTAAACCCACCTCACTGTCGGCATCCTCATCCACTGCAGAGTTTAGAACTTGGTGACTCCTTTTCTCTCACTGCTTCTCTTGTGATCTGTCTTGGTGAATTCATGATTCATGTAGATTACTCATCCATTGTCTGGCTTCTCATGCCATCCCTAGTTACACCTTGGACCTTATCAACCTATCACACCAATCTATAATTTCTCTTTGATGCCTACCTCCCATCTTACCAGCTTGCATCCTCTACCATGCCCATGTCGACAATTCTTCAGCCCATTAAAGAGCCCCAATCCACTGGGTCTACAAAATTCATTAATTTCCATCAACTCCATCATATCCTCACTTTCTTCCTCTCCAAGTGAGTTTCCATGACGTATTTCGTGAAAACAAAAACAAAAAAATCCGTTGCCCCTCCCACTCCTCGACTCTCTCCACCAAACTCTCCTGAACAACTCCAAGCTTGGCCTACTTTGCTGGGTAGGATTCATCACCTCAAATTCTTCACATCTGTGAGAAGGTGAGACATCGGAATTGGAGGCCAGGGCAAATTCTGTGTGGCAATTCCCTCCAGCCAATTAACTGACAGGTTCTTGCTTATATGTTGTTACATGCAAGTAAAATAAAGCATTATTGATTTACAGAGATTGGGAGAAGGAGACTGAGGGAAGAAGGAAAGAGGACAATTTGAATTTTATCTGAAAAATAATTCTCCAGCTTTAAAATGAATAAAGTAATTGGAACTGTTAAAAGCATTTTCAGGCAGAGGCCAGAACTATTAAATAATATGAAAAGCTTTCTCATTTGGATTTATCAAATTGTCTGATGACTTGTAAATGGAAGATGCTAAATTTCTTAACAGAATTGATCTGTTAGTAAAACATCAATTACTATCACTTTGTTAACCCTCAAGATTTAGTTAACAAACTAAATCTGTGTAGAAAATAAGATGAAAAACTTCAGGAGGTAAAATTTATGGCACTCCTATGATCATAAACTTAATAAATGTTCATCACAGAAATGTGAAAAACACAGATAAGAAATGCCTGGAACAAAGTGAGTGCCCCATAATTATTTTCCCACATCATTAAACATTGTTTATAGATATCATAATGACTGCATCCTATTCATGCTACCTGTCTAAGATTGAATCATTCTCCTTGTTTTGGACATTTCAAATGCTTCTTTTAAAAAATTATAAAAAGCACTGCCAAGAATAACTTTGTAAAAAAAAAAAATGAGTATACAAAATTCTGTGGGTTTTGTTAGATCAGACTGAAAAAAATGAAATAAGAGTCAAAGGATATGATCAGTTTTAAGGCTTTTGATCTGCAAAGCCAACCTGCCTTCCAGAAAATGAGTACGTTTTAGTAGTTTTTACTCTCCATAATGGAAGAGTTCTTGGAAGGTAGACAAAAACACAAAGTAGTTTGAATAAAGTGAAGAGGTTTAAGTTCGGACCCAGCCACCAGTGGGCCCCTGGAATAATAGTACAGCTCATGTCCCCTCAACAGAGTAATTGCAAGGATCTTATGGTTCTGAAAGACACACGATGCTATCTGAGGGTCACAGCATTATAAGCCTTCTACAACAAAACCAGCAAAGGTCTTGGCCTTATGCTGATCTCAGATCCTCATCCATACGTGATATCCCCACAAGTGATTCCCAGACTCAAAGGCACATCTGAATCCCCCTGCAATGTGTTAAAGTTCAACACACACACACACACACGCACACACACACGCACACGCACACACACCCCTACATCCCTTACATTCCTCTATCGACCCCTGGGAAGATTCAGACTCAGTAAGTCTTGGATTGGGACTAGGACTTTGTATATTTAACATTGTCCCTGGGCAATTCAGGCACAGATGATCCTCTTACCAGAGCTAATTTCTGAGAAGCTATTAAGCTTTGAATCTTCATGAATCTCTCATGACAGCATTATCAATGCTTTTTAAATCTGATGGGAACAGGTTCTAAAAACATTTTTTAAGAAAGGAGGTATTTATTTTTTCAAGTTTTTATGGTTATTTTATCTTCAAACATACTCCAAAGGATTGTCAAATGTGTCTACATTTTCTTAAGCTATGGTTTTATAATCAAAAATATTTATTCATTCATCTTCTCTTCTTTAAGTGAATGTTAATATATAGTGTGATATAAAGGAGATTTATTTAGAGTTCCTTATCTATGCTCCCATGGCACTTCCTTCCTACCTCCATCTTCTGGCCCAAGATACTAACAGTTGGCTTAAATCTGACCCCATCACCAGATATAAATGCTTCACACTGAGCTGGCCTGCCTTTCTATTTGTCTTTCCATTAGCAATAACAGTAATAACAGCAACAATAACACATTTGTTGAGCACATACCAGTATGAGACAATGTATGGAGTACTTTTATAGATATCACTTTGACTCCCAATCAGTCAATGCTACCTTGTAGCTCATTGGATGTCACTGAATTTATTAAGTCTACCAATATGAATAAACACAAGACATGCTCTCCTTTTAAAGAGAAACAAGACATCACATACTGTTCAGGTATAATTTTCAGACTCCAATAAATATAAAATGAATATGTGTCAAAGACTTTATTCAACTCATTAAGATGAATTAAGATGTTAAAACAAATCTAAAGAGCATTGGAGAAGCTAGGTATAAATAGGCATTAACAGATTTCTGCATTAGATACAAAACTGGCCAATATCCCTTAATAACCATAACCCTTAATTTCTGAGGCTATCTTTTCCACCGAACAGGAATTATTTGCTCTCTAGCAGACCAAAACCTTCAAGTGATCCTGGTGCTCCTACAGAGCTGTAGAACATCCCAGTCAATAGAAAATCTACTGGACTGCATTGACATTGTATTGACAGATTATGTAGTATCCTCATTTGCTTATTTCCAAGTTTTAGATAGTTTTTACCACAACCCTGAAGTTAGTGAAAATATCACAGCTCATGAACTGGTACCATCAACCAGTGACTGTGTGAGAAATCTTTTCTTAGAAATGTGGCATAGCTTTTTGGGACCAATCATCAAAAAATTTAACAAAGAAAAATAAAGAAACTAAAGGAAAGGAGGGAGGGAAAGAAGGAAAAGGGAAACAAGATTTCAAGTTTTATCCCTCATATTTAATGCCTAAAATTTGAATTCACCCAAAATGTTATTTACTTAGAGATTTTATCCAACAATGTTTATAGTTCTGTCAAAATGAAGGTAATTTGAATTGCATACTAACAAAAGCTAAATACATATGGCATTATGATTGAAAGACTAGAGAAAAGCTAAAGTTATGGCTTGTCGTCTAGCAGTTTTGACGTACACTGATGGCAAATATTCCGTGGTTAAATCAGATATGCTACATGTTCATTGTTAAGATACTTGTTTAAATTACCTCATTTTGGTTTTGATATATACATTGCTATTTGTATTTTTTATTCCTTTAGGGGAAAAGGCATGGCAACTTTTGGGGGAAAAAAGTTTTCATAAGTATTTCATGTACAAATGTCCAGTGTTTCATATTCTCAAAAAGTATTCAAGAAGCAGAGGAATGTCTAGGATATATAAAAAATCCTTCTGACCTGAAAGTAAGCTCTTCAGATGAAAGCTGAGACGAAAAAGAAATAATCTTATGTTTTCCTGCTATCTGAAGCAAGAAATATTCAGACTTTTTAGATGGGCTAGAACATGGGCTGTTCTTTTTCCTTTCCTCTGCTCTTTAAGCTTTCAATTTGTATTTAAGAAAGAAAGTACCAGACGAAAAGTACCAGGGATGAACAAAGCCATGATGGTTTGGAACAAGTAAAAAGAGCTACACAGGCATTTGGATGAATATCCCTCATAAAAATCTACCTTCCAATCTCATGAGGGGGAAGAAAAAAAGCCCTTGGGATATTCCCTGTACTTTTTGGTTTACTTAAACAAAAATACCTTCAAAAGACTCTTTATAATAGTACCATGAAATCTCTATTTTTGGTTTTTAGTGGAATCAGAAATCACAATGCCAATAACGAATGGAAACCAAATTATTTTTTTAAGTTTCCCAATGTCAGTCAACATTTCAATCATCCAACATTCAGTGTAAGGACTAACTCTTACCAATGGCATGTCAGTCTTTGGAGAGACAAAACATAGCACCCCATCTGATTCCCATACTGGGTGCTAGGGTTGACCCAGATGGGATCTCCTTTCATGAAAGGCTTCAGGTGGGTAAGAGTTGCAGGGGAGAGAGAAAAAGTTATGAAATCGGTCTCTTCTAACCCAAACATTAGTGAAAGACTGCAAAGGGAACTGACCATTAGTGAGCACCATTATGGCCAGAAACTTTACAAACGCCACTCCCTTTCAGGTCAACGTTATCGTCTTCCTCTAAACAAGTGAGGAGACCAAGTCTCAGAGAACTTAAGCAACTTGCCCAGGATCACAGAGGACCACACACCAGGAACATTTGCATGGCAAAATTCACTTCAAGCTGAAAAACATTCCGTCCTGCCGGCATCCTCAGCCTATTAAACCCTGTGCCAAAAAAGTTTGTTGGCCAGCAGGAAAGCAAAGATGCCTTTTGCACAATCAATTTTAAACAAGACAAATGAGAAAAGGGATTTGAACTCTGGTATGATGACCGTAAGGCCAGACTCTTACTCCTCCCCCTCAGCGACCTGAGAATAGACCAGAGGCTCTCTAAGCATCATGGATGCTGTCACACCCCCTGCCCCGGTTCAGTGTAGGGTTCAAAAGGGAAGGCTTGTTTCTCTGAACATATTCAAATTCTGCTGTGCCCGGAACATCTCACTCCATCGTGTCTGCAGTGCCCCACTTAAATCACACATAAACCTCTAAGCTTAAAGTGCCAACACCAATTTTGGAGAGAGCCCAGACATGTGTCCACTGTTTTTCTAAGAACGGCTCCATTCTGGATATGATGCTAATGGGATGTAATGAGAAAACTCATAAAACAATTGCTGCTCCTCATTCACTGAAACTTCATATTTTAAACCTTTGTAATTAATCATTCGACAGGTATATTACCAGTGAGACTTGCCAAATTGTAAACAATGACCTGTCAAAGTCCAGAGCTGTGACAGAAAAAAAAAGAAAACGAAAAAAAAACAACAATTTATCTAGCTCTCCAAAAGCAACATAAAAGATCCAACTAACTCTTGAGAGAACTGATAAGCTAAATGTTACTCAAATGTATCTAGATAAAAATGGTCTTGAGATATGGTTAGTTTTGATGATCTACTATTGCCAGGAACAAGAAGCTTTGTATGAGTTAGTCTGAAACACAGTTGTTGTACTTGGTAGGCTTTCATCAGAGTTTAAATGGTCAAGCTAAGCATCTTAACCAATAGCTTAATATGGCTCACCTCCTCTGAATATAATCTGCAAATAAATCAACCTGACGTGCCTCACAGGGATCAGTTTCTCAAAATTTAAACACCATGCTGGAACTACAGGGCTGTATCTGAATTCATGTGGTGGACAGGCCATCATTCTCAGCTTTTTCCCAGGCTAAACTCTCAATCATGTTTAAGTCATTCTTCTCTCTTCAATTAGCACTTGTTTGGAGTTAGGCTCCATGAATGGCACTGAGAATGTAGAAATAACCAAGACACAGTTCTTTCCTCCAAAAAACACAAAGTGTACTTGGGGGTACAATTAAGTAAACCATCAAGTGCAGTGTAGTCTGATGCTGTAAGTCTAGAGAACTTTGCGAACATCAGGTTAAGAACCATCTTCAACCAGATTCAGGATAGGTTTTCAAGACAATATGAAGCTTGATCTAAGTCTTCAAGAACAAGTAGAAGTTTCCCAGGCAGAGCAGGAACAGCATGTTTGAATGAGGCATAGTGCCAAGTCCTGTAGCAAACACACAATGAACAAATAGCACGAGCAAAAAATAAACATTCGTTGCACACAGAGAATTTGGAATTCTTGTTACTTCAGGATAACATAGACAATCCAGGAAGATACAACAGCCACATGTTCTTGGGCACAGAATTCTGGGCCTCAATTTTCTCATGTGTAAAAAAAATGGGAATAATGATACCACTCTCACTGGACTATTATAATAACAAACATAAGCTAATGAATGTGAACTTGCTTTGTAAATTGATAACTGTTTTCCTTTATTCAATAAACTTAAGATAATAGTATTGTTTTGTTTTCTTTTTTAAGAGAGCAAATAGCAAGAGAGGAAAGAGTTACCACCCAATGTTACTTCTTCTCTCGCTTAAAAGAAAACTTTATTTTCTACATCAACTAGTATTCTACACTAACTGCAAGGTCTTTAGGTAAAACTCTGTATGCCTCGGGTGACAATTCTGGGAAGATCCACCTTCTCCCTTGCTGACACAATATAAACAGACCCCCAGTAGGCCTAGGCCTCCTTTGATGAGCCTTTCTAAAATGTGTACATCTGGTACCTAAGGAGACATACCACCGTCAGTTTGGGCTAGAATAAAGTTTCTTCTAGATTCTCATTCCTGCCAATGCCCCATTCTACTAAACTTTGAATTCATTTATTTATTCAATTAGCAGTCACAAAAACAGGTTGAGCACCTACTCTATGCACAGAACATTGCTATAGATAAAGTAGCTGTATTTTCTGAAACTTAAATTAGGACAGATGTCTAGACAATCAAAAATGTGCAGGGAAGAACAGAATGCTTGAAATGGAGCCCACTGTGGATAATCTTAGATATATGGCAGCTAGGGATATTCATTCATTGATTCATTCAACAAAAACTTATTGACTCCCTACTATGTGCTAGGGCTGCAAATGATAAATTAAAATAAACACGACTTCTGCCCTCAAGTTACTTACCATCCTTACTGGAAGACATATTAGGGAAATAATCACAGATACAAGTAAACTAGCAACTGTGATAAGTGATATAACAACTATGATATCATAAAGTGTCAAGGTATTTAATTTAGTCACAGAGGTCAAGGAAGCTGTCCTCAGGAAGTAACACTTCAGCTAAGATTTGAAGGTAATTAAGTAGAGAGGAGAGGGGAGAGCATCCCATGCAGAAGGAAAGCATGTGCAAAGATACCGTAGCAGGGTAAGTAGAAGAAACCAAAAAAAAAAAACGTAATAGAAAACGCTAGGAGAAAAATGATATGAAGGGAGGCTGGGTCCATAGAAGATCCAGTAGGGACTATTCGGCACTGAATCCTTATACCAAGAGCAATAAGAAATCACTGAAAGAATGAACAGAAGTATCAGACATGACATCAGTCTGACCTTGACTGGTATAATGTCTGTCAGGAGAACTAGACATGTCCAACATTAACAATAAATTAAGGGAGATAAACTCGCCAAAAAAGGTAAACTCACCAAAGTCAGGGATCCTTTTTTTGTTCACCGAGGTACCCCAAATAGCAAGCACAGTACCTGGTTCATGGGAGGAACTCAATAAATATTTATTGAATGAATAATGAGACAGGCCTTTGAGGGGCCAGAAATAGAGGCATCACTTCCAGAAATCAAACCGGATGTCGAGAGGCAACACGTGAGCTGCATTTTAAAGATCGGGTAGGATCAGGCTAGTAGATATGAAGATAATTCAGCTTTTCCAGGGAGATATTCCGGAGAGAGACAGCTGTTTGAACAAAGGCAGGGAGGCCACCAGGGCATGGATGGGAGGAGAAGTTCACTTTGCCTGGAGCACAGGGTGCATGAAGGGATGTCGTGCAAGGTAAACTGCGAAGGTAGGCTAAGGTTAAATACTAGGGGTCCACCTTGAATGCCAAAGTTACTTCCCAAGCTTCTCCATATGTCTTCTCTTGGCACTTGGAGTTCTCAGTCATGGGAACACTGTGTGCTGTAGCAGGAGGAGACAGGCTCCAGGATATCCAACTCTTGAGAGGCAAGAACTCCACACCAATGTGATGATAGATTTTTTGTTTGTTTTTATTTGAGAATTCCAGCACATGAGCCAGCCCTCCTCAGCATACACTCCAGGGAGCCGCTGAGACCATCTTCCCTCTATCTGACACGTGGACCTCACCACCCCAGCCTGCACTCGTCTTACCCTTTGGGAGGCGAAGAAGGGGGTGTGAAACTGAACAACGTAATCCGGAATTCCGGGCACCGTCCAGGAGAACATGTGCAACAGCTCCCTCATGCAGAACTTCCAAAGAAGTGCTTCTTCCATGGAGACTCCAGACCATGTCTACTTGCCACTATTAATATATGTTGAACCACATGCACTTGGAGAAATCAGAAACTGTTGGAACAAATTACTGATCACAAGAGTTATGAGTGCTAGTTGGAGGCAGGAATGAAATTCAAGATACGCTGTTTTGCTATGTGGGTGTATCCCATTCCTTTCTTAATTTTTAGATCCTGGTTCACTAAAAGAGTAACAGTCTAGAGGTCAGGAGCACTAAATGGTAATCCTGGGCTGCCGCAAACTAAGACTTAGTTACTTGACCTTTCTGAGTTTCCTCATCTATCAAAAACAAATAAAGCAGGGGAGTGGAGGGTGGGGGTAAGAGGGGACCCAATGGGGCTGGAATGTCCCAAAGTCCTTTCTTATGAAAGTAGCATTTGGGCAAGTCATGGTGCAGGGGACGGCAGGAAGTGTGTATGTGGCGTGTAGAACCAGATCTGGCTTTGAGCCCCAGTGTTCCGCTCGCCAACCCTCGGTCCTTCCCAGCTAGGCTCCACCGAGTCCTCACTCTGTGCCTGTTCCAAACGCTTGACCACATTAACTCAATTAATCCTCACAACTTACCCCATGAGGGGAGTTATTCCATTTTACAGATGAGCAGACTAAGGCATGGAGGTGATGACTTGCTCAAGGTAAGAAGTGACCACAGAGCATTCACCACGCCACACTCCTGCACCACAAGAAAGAACTTCTGCTAAGATTTTATTTTTCCATAATGTATATTAATAATAATACCGATAATACACATTTATGGAATTGTTTTGAAAATTAAATGAGATGTTAGATTCGGAAGTGTTTCTTAAACTGTAAGATATGCTATATAAAGATGAATTGGAAAACACTTTAGCCAAATCATAAGCTGGCATCTACAACACCAGTAATCACATCCACTGCGCATCTAATATGCTCCAAGATTATAAAGTAGGCATCTTCACTCCTACTTTTCAGAAAAGGAAATCAAGGCAGCTACTAAGCACGGAACTAGCATCACTCTGGAGCATTTGAAGCACAGTCTGCCTGGGTCCTACAGGCCGTGCTCCTAGGATTCAAAGCTGAAGCCCTCCCAGAGGAACCAGGAATCTCGGCACAAAGAGGCCTGAGCCCAACAGATAAACTGGGCCAATATGTGCCTAACAGGTTTCTAGAATTCTTTGATCTTCAAATCCCTCTGAGGGATGAGGGATGAGAAAGGCAAGAAGTGTCCCCAGATCTTTCAGCTAGGGAAGATGAATGACATTTAGAAGATGCTTTACCTGCCTTCTACAGTCACAGGAGGACAGCCCTCTGCCTCAGGGACCTGATTCCTATTTTCATTTTCATGGTCACCAGCTGTCTGGGAAATCAAACTGAACACCCAGTGGACTAGAATGTAACTGGCCAAGGTTGATCTGCTGCCCAGACCAAGGTAAGCAGAAGCTATCAGGCCTCCATATGTTTAAGACAGGCAGATGACCTTGTACCAAGAAGGTACAAGTCTGCTCGGGCATTGTCCCTGGGGACGACTGTGGCTGCAAGGCTGTAGGCCTGGTGCAGAAGCCTGAGCCACCTCTCCCTACAACCATCGAGAGGCCAATTCGGTACAGCATAAAGACAACCAAATCGTTGGAGCCAAATGGACTAAGGGGTTCTAAATCCCACCATGCCACTTACCAGCTTTATGTCTTTGGGCAAGTGATTTAGCAATCAGAACCTCAGTTTCCTCATCTGTAAAATGAGTACAGCAATACCTGTTTCCCAGGGTTGCTAGGAGGACTGCCTGAGGTAATATATGTAATGCTCCTGGGATGGAGCAGGTGCCCAATAAATGTTCCTCATCTCCTCCTCCCTGCTGAGGAAGAAGGCCTCTTCCTTAGCATTTGGTCCTGATCAGAAGATAAGTGGGTGACCAGAGAGACCTGAGAGAAAATACCAGCTTCCTCAGGGTCAGTATCAGTTACTTAATACTTGTTTATTTACTCATTCATTAATTTAGCAAAGATTGACTGAGCACCTACTGTGTGCTGAGCACTATACTGAATGCTTGGAAGAAATCAAACGTGGAGCCTTGCCACCCTCACCCCCACCCCCACCACCCCATACGTACCCTCCACTCCCTGTGAGACTACGAAAGAGAGAGAAAGGGGCCAGCAAGAGCCATCTCCCTGGCCAGTGAATCCCTGGTGCAGTTGCCGTCCAGAAAGACAGGTGCTCGGAAATTGCTCTGTATGGAGAGAGGATGGAGCGAAAGCCACTCTCTTAACCCCTCCCCAAGTTCCAGTTCTGCATACACATAGGAGGTGCTTGTGAGGAAGGCAGACCAGATATTAGGGCAAAGCAGATCTAGAAACATCATAGATAAGGCATGTGGGGCCTAAAACCAAGAAATTTATCACTCTCTGCCTCTGATCCAGGAAGAGAGTTCCAGTAGGAACCCAGAGCATGCTCAAAAAGCATCTTAGAAACTGATCACTGACTTTTCTATTAAATCAACTTTAAAAGGTCTCAAAGGAATTAGGTGTTAGACTGGTGGGAGAGGGCAGAGGTGTCTTTCTGATATTTTTCACATGTGCCCTAAATTCAGTTCCATTTGTAATCAGTATTGTGATCTGCATGCTGAGCTATGCCTAGCTAAGGAACCGCCTCCCTGAAGGGCTGCATTCTGAAGTCCAGTAACACCTCTTCGATTCTATGCCACCCATGTGTGTTTCCTTCTGGATGCCAATTTCAGGAGGATGTGGACAAAGAAAAACATAAGCAGAGCACCAGACATGGGATGTGAAGTCTGCAGCAAAGAAGACTTGAGCCTACGGGCATGATCCCTCTTTTCAAATATCAGCAGAGCTGCACAAGGGAGGAGGAAGCAGGATGGTAGCAGTCGGGACACCCCGGGAGTTCACCGCAGTGCTCTCAGGGCTCAGCACAGTGCCTGGCCCAGAGGAGATACTCAGTACAAGTTTGCTGAATTTTATTGAATTGAATGGAGAACTTTCAGAGAGTCGGGATGCTGGTGGAATAGGATGAGTGAGAAAGAGGGGATCAAGCAGGGGACTCCCTATCGCTAAAGGCATGCAAGCCAGATGCCACATGGTCAGCAGTGGAGGCTGAACTGGACAGCCATCAAGCCTTCTCTCAGCCCTGAGGTTCCTTGCCCTTAGCTCCAAAATATAAATGATTCCCATTCTGCCAGTGCTTTGGGCCGCACTGCTATTATTCTGCTTCTTCCACTGCAAGCCAGTGTAAGAACACACATGGTTTGGGATCAAAGCTGCTGGGAGGGTTCCCATAGCACTCTGTGCTCAGTTGCTGATGGATCCATTGAACTGCCAGGGAGGTCTGGGGAGTGACTCCCAGCTCCGTGGTGGGGCTCAGGCCCTCCAACCACAGGGGCTGCCTGGAGAGGGGCCTCGTCACTCCCCAGCCTGGCTGCCGGCCGGGGCCCAAGAGGACTTCTTTCTCCTCTCCTTGAAGGCAAGTCAGCCTTTAGCGTAGAAATGACCTTAACTTGCACATGCCGTTGAGCTCTCACTCAGCAGCTGCTGGTCCAGAGTCCTGAGAAGGAAACGGGAGAATGCCATGCAGTTCCATGGGTCTTAGGAAGTAGTGAGTCCTGGTTTCACCCAGAAGACAGCATATGGAAAACAGGATCAGAGCGAATCTCTGAAGTTTCTCATTAAGGCTGTTTGGGAGAAGGCAGGGGCTAGTCCCGAAGGGGAGTGAAAATGGAAAATAGTGTGTTAACTGCTGCTTCCAGATCTGTCACCCCAGAGTCAGTGCAGAAATGGGCAGGCATCTCTGAAAGAGGGTTCATCTCGTCTCTTGAATTCCAGGTAAAAATTTCATGCTGGGTGGTCAGGTCGGTTTAGCACGTGATCAGGACGTTCAGAGGCAATAATGTTAGGTAACAAGCATGAGCATGAAATGAGGATCTGACAAATGCTTTTCAAAAAATTCCTGGAATTATAATGTGTTATAACTGTTTTTGCTGCGTGGTGTTTATTCGAGTATTTGATCTTTCCCTCCCCGCAATCTTCTGAATTTCAAGAAGGAAATACTTTAAAATTTTATTTTCATAACGTATCCTCCCGCTGAGATTCCAAGGCTGTCCTCAGCATTACCTAACGCAGGGAGATTTGGGAAGAATATCTGAACATGTATGAACAGTCGCTGAAGGAACAGAACAGAGCCTGACCACACTGTCACCATTATGATAATAATCATTTCCTTTTTAATTTAAAGGATAGCAATAATTTTCCTTTGGTGCACTTCTGTAAAGCAGCTTATTTGCCTATTAAAGACTAACCATCAAGAGAGAAAATTAGGAATTAGTCATCTTCACTATTAAATGAATAAATGTCCCATAACCACCCTTGACTTGGGTGAGGTAGCAAAATGGAACAGAAGCCCTACTGAACTGGGCCTTAAGAGAAAGGAAAGTCAACTGTCAGCTATCCATGCACCTGCAGTGTTGAGCGGGGCAGGTGGCCAGCTTCCCTAAGGCTCATGTGTCTTGTCTATAAAAGAAATGATGGTTTCTTCTTAGCCTAAAGATTATCGTGGAACCCTGTTTCAGTTTGGAACCCTGTGAAATGCCCTTTGTCAACTACACTACAGCTTCTCCAACATGGGACATGACAAACATAAACAACAGGGTGGGCCTTGGTTTATTATAAGTAATGAAGGAACTGGTCTTCCAACATGACAGCTAGCCCTAAATTAAAAATTTTAATTGTAGTTATTTTGAGTAATAAAGGAATGTGGAAAGTAATGACGGTGATGATACTAAACCTAGGAAATTGAGCCTGAATGCTGCTGAAATGTTTAAAATAAACACATTCCTTCATTGATAGGGCACCTCTTGTGGGTGGTACTGGAGACACTAAGGCACAGGTCCTCTCAGTGTGAGGGGGAGCCCGAAGCCTGGTGAAGAGACAA
The DNA here is from genome assembly GCF_000325575.1 of Pteropus alecto. Classification (NCBI taxonomy): domain Eukaryota; kingdom Metazoa; phylum Chordata; class Mammalia; order Chiroptera; family Pteropodidae; genus Pteropus; species Pteropus alecto. The sequence goes on from NW_006431915.1 coordinate 3,772,288, forward strand.
GAAGAATGGGGCAGGTGTTTACGACTACACGTGTGGGGTGTGTGTTAAGCCCAGAGGACACCTGACCCAGACTGGGTGGGTCCAGGATGAATTCCCTCCAAAATAGATGTGATGGCTAGAATCCAAGAGTACACCCCTAAGAAGCAGAGTAAACCCCCATAGTTTGCTCTAGAGTGCTCAAGTTTGCCTTTTCTTTTCGCTCCAGTTGCCAGCAGCCTGTGGGATCTGTTTGGCAAAATCCTGTCTTTGCACTTATTTCTCAGGTGCACTTGTCATCCCCACCTGTTTGCTAAGTTGCTATCTTTCTTCAAGGCTGTCAGCTTTTAGGTACAGGGACCAAAGGGAGTGGACATAGTGGCTGCTGCTGCTAACATCCAGCTTGAGCTCTCAGGGCCTGATTCCACTGGGAGAAATTCATGCCCATCTCCCCAGGGTGGCACCTGGGAGTGTCTGAGTGGAAGAGTCAAGTCTAAAGAACGCCTCCACTATTGTTGGAGAGCTGCTCCTCCCAGCTTCTCCCTGTGTCATTTGGGCAAGGAGGATTAGGGTGTGCCTTGAGGTTGGCCTGGGGAATGCCCCGTTTCCCCAAACGCAGCAGCAACTATAACAGAGGGAGGTCACAGGACATGATCTTGTGAGCAAATAACGCTGTTACTGAAGAATAGGAAGCTAATGATTTACGTTGTTTCCCTATGACCCCTTACTTTCACAAAGCCCCATTACTCAGACCTACAACAAAAAAAGGTCTGAGTAAGCTGAGGCCTCTCTCACACACAAGTCATGACATGATGAACTGTTTTGGGCCTTGTGCCTTCTGCAGAGAGTTCCCTACCCCCACCTCTGTGCTTCATGGAAGCTACTACTCATCCCACAATGCCCGCTCAAACATCATGTCCTGTCTGAAGTCTGCGTAAGCAGAGCTAACTGACTTACTACATCAAGCCCTGAACTGCCAGCGACCAGCTGCAAAGGGGATGGGCATATCTGATGCCACAACTTGTCAGAGCTTGTGTAGCCAACACTGACTCTAGGTGACAACAGCCTTCTGATTACTGGAGAGGAGGTTCTATTGTGGAGCAGGGATCATCGCGGCTCCAAAACATCCAACCCCACCTCTTTGCTTCCATGTTCACCAAGGTACTTCAAGGATTCATTTCCTCTCATTGCTAGGCTGGCAGTATCCGTAGTGAGAAGAAAAATGGCGTATGGTAGCAAAAGTCCACGGGATTCAAGACTCGACACCACCATTTTCTTAGAGACCTTAGGCAACTAACAAAATCTCTTCAAGGCCCAATTTCCTCATCTCTGAAATTATAACAGAGAGGTAAATACCAGCATTACGAGGTGGTTGTGGTACAATAAGATGCATAGTGCAAAGGAAGCACACAGTGCTTGGCACACAGTAGCCCTCAATACACAACAGTATTATTAGTGCTATATTTGTATTGTTACTTCCTTGAAATAGTGTCTGGAAGGTATTTTTCTACCCTATAAATTCAGATATTGATGTGTATCTTCTATATCACTACTGTGAGAGATAAGAGTTCATTAAGCATGAGAGTGAGCTTGCTAAGGTCTAGGGACACTGACTAGATGATGTTCTTGGACCTCAAAGCTTTGGGTCAGTCTTCAATGACATTTCTGTCCTGACAGCAACTTCCACCCCACAGCACGTTCCTCCCACTCCATTGGTCTCTGTAAGTTCTATATTGTTTTATTTGCTTCCATGAACTACAAATGTTCTTTTATGTGAATGTTTCCCCTACCAGAATATCAGCTACTGGAGGTCAAAGCATGTGTCCTTCCTCTCCCTGTATCTCAGGATCTGGCTCAAAACAGATTTTACTGTGTATGGAATGGACAAATGACTCTAGCAGGAACATAAGAGTGAATCAATGAAGGCATCATTGATTGATTTGATGAATGACAGTATTTCCTGGGACCAGAATGGAAGAAAACTTTAGTCCCTTATCTTGCTTTCCCAATTCTAGTTACTTTAGAACGTTTATTATTTCCACAGTGCCCTATTCGCTCCTCTTCTTCCCATGCCTCCTTTTAACCTTCACTCCCCCTCTGCCTCCTATCATCAAAGCCCGAAACTGAAAGATCAGTGAGGGAGATGAGTATTGCATGGGATGTTAGCAATTCATGGAGGATCCCTCTGAAGGGTTCAGTAAGAACTGAGCCAACCTAGACTATCCATGAAGCACCCGAGGTTTGTAAATAAAGAACAGAGGAACACAGGATTAAGTCATTAAAGGGATACAAGATGCAATGGAGAGAGGAGTGGGCCAGCCAAGGAGCCACCCAGGACACCAGCTATATTATTCAGGATGACAAATCTCAGAGGTAGAACACTACGCAGGTTCCTCTCTTGGTCATGGCACATGTCTAATGCAGGTCAAAAGAGGACTCAGTTCTATCTAGTCACTCAGGGACCCAGCCTGGCAGTGGAAGAAGCTGTCATGCTGTGACACTACTATCTTAATACATGGCTTCAGAGTTTAGCGCTACCAGGGAAGGGAGGGAGCAGGGGACTCACCCTTGATCTTAAACTCCTTGACCCGAAATGACATATATCACTTCCACTCAGTGCCCATTGGCTAGAACTAGTGAATGACCCAGCTAACTGAAAGAAGACTGGAATATGAGCCCCTCCTAAATGCTCATGAAGGAAAGACAACAATAAGGATACACCCAGAAGTCTCCATCGCACATTTTTAAACGTCATGAGAATATATCAAAATATAGTGGCAGTTACCTCAGGTTTCCAGTTATATAACTGGCACAACTGAACTTACTTCCACTCATTGAAGTCAGAAAGCACCCTCAACTGGAAATTTTACAGCCACTACCCATGGGGGTCACCCTACCTCTGTTGGTTAGTTTTATGACGGAGGTTGCTCAGCACAATGATGGCCAGGCTTCCAAGCCAGCTGACTGTCTAGAGAAGCCAGAGACAAACCTGAATGAAACCATACCTGGGGCTGTGCCATGTACAGGCAAAAAGTGATTTTGTCTAATATTTAAACTTTAACCCCCTTTCATAGGCTTACCAAGAAGTTGTATGGTCCAAAAATCACACAAAAAAGCTGAAGAGAAAAATGCGAATGAGAAACAAAAGAATGGGAAACGTTTGCTGAAAGACAGACCAAGAAAAGCAATTTTTAAACTTCTTTTGAATGAGACTGTGTAACTATACTCTTGAAAGTTATCTTTACCTTTCTGAGTGTGAGTGACTTACACTATCCAATCATGACTGATGGAAAAACTATGAACTGGACAGCTACCCCAAATATATTAAAATGTTATATTAGCATCAATGCATGTAATTTATTCCTTGTTTGAAATCTGAACATAAAGAGAAAGAAATTCAGTTTAATAGAAAATCAGTTTCTCTCTTCTACCACTAAAAAATGATGAGCTAATATATTTTAAACACTGATATGAGCAAATGCCAAACTAGCTGCATGGAGGCACCACCCACACATCTCAACCCAGGCCTGGGCACAATACAGCTCAGACAGAATCAGAGCCAACTCTGTACTTCTATAGGTAAAAGGAGGCATCTTGATGTAGACAAAGACACCGAGCGTGGATGCAACAGTATAAGAGTAGTGGCATGGCAAGTAACTAGTCAGTTTGGATTATTTAAACTAGCAAATGGCAATAATAATGCTTATCTTATAGATTATTTGGTGAAATATATAAGCTACCATTTAATAAATAGTGTCTAGTTAGAGCCTACTTTCATTAACCCCACAGTATAATGTCATTGAGGAGTGACCCAAGGCTTTGAGGTCCAAGAATATTATCTAGTCAGTGTCCCTATACCTTAGCAAGCTCATTTTCATGCTGAATGAACTCTTACCTCTCCCAGATAATAGGTCTCCAGTGCCTAGTCTAAGCTGATTAATGACTGTTGTATCAAACAGGAGACTTGAACCTGAGCTAATCAACATCAACATGAAGTGAGTCAACTCAACAAAACGTGCCTCGGCTTTCCTTCCTCCAAAATAGGAATAATAATATCTGCTTCTGTCTTCATGACAGAGCTGTAGAGATGACCAAGATACAGTATGAGAGAAATCTTCGAACTCTAAGAGAAGAGACACTGGAGAAATCCAAGTTATTATTACCTGTCTTTGCTGAATAATACTAGGGGATTTTCTCCACCAGGAAACAGCTCTCCACTCCTGAGAATGCATGTTGCCATATCAGGCAAACATTACAGTGCTGACCTATTTGCCAGTGTCAAATACAATCTTGGCAATGCCTTTAGTTAACTGAGTTCATTATGCTTAAGGACACAGCATCAAGTGAACAGGAAAATACCAAGGGCTTCCTGCCTTCTGCGTGTGGGAGTGACTAAACGGGTTTGGGGTGCTGACACATCAGCAACAAAAAAGAATTAAACTATACCTGTTTAGTTTTCATGCTATTTTGATATTCCTGGGATTTCCCATTTTCTATTCCACTGTCCAATGGCACAACCCTCCCCTCCCAGGAAACACATATCCCAGGTCACTTTTCTTGGTGATTTATGTTTGATATTTGGACAAGCATTCCAATAGCTTCCCTGTTAAAGCCAACGAATAAGATTTCACACAAATAAAAACCAGCATTTTTACTTCCACAATGGGAGAAAAACATCCATAAAAACTTGGGTTTGAACTGATTTAGAGCCCACTTTGGCAAAAGGGAAAAAATACGTTTTCATAGTTGCTCCAAATGGTAGCAAACTCTCACACAGGCCCACAGCCTGAAAGAGGCAGCCTATAAAACCTGCTTAGAAACCCTGTCAGTAAAACAAACTTAATTTCTATGGGACCAATCCCTCCTGAAAATACTATGCCAGATCTTTGCTAGAATTCTGAACAGTGAGCACATCACTGGGAAAAACATGAGTCCCTATCTTGAAAGAAACTAAAGTCTTTGAGCACGCACTGTTTCATTAATCTTCATGACATATCTATAAGGAAGTCAAAAACAGTCATTATTTTTTACCCATTCTGCAGATTTTATGGGCTCCAACACTTGCCTGGGGTGATAGGACATGTTTGTGGCAGAGCCCAGACTCCTGGAAAATTACTGCTTTCTGGTAGGTTCTTGTGTCATCATCGGGCCACTCGCTTATTCACATGCTGGGCAAACATTCATTGAATGCTGACTCTGTGCCAGGCTCTAAGCTGTGTGCCAGGAGAGGGAAATGATTAAGGAAAGGTCCTGCCTCAGAAAAATTTACAGACTAGGAGGGGGAGTCCGGGAAATAAACAGATAATTCAAGAAGATACAAGAACCACAGGCAACATAACTGAGTAGTTAATAGCATGTCAGGCATAAGGGAAATCTAGGTTCAAATTCCTGCCTCACAGATTTGCAATTTTCCGAGATTAGATAAGATTAGCACTTATCTCCTTCTAACATACTATATAATTCACTTGTTTATTGTCTGTGTGCATGTGTGTGCGCACACACGTACGTGTACACCCACACGAACATAAATTCTATGAGAATAGGAATTTTTTTTTATCTGTGCAGGGACGTGTCTACAGGGCCTAAAACAGTGCCTGACATGGAATACGTGTTGGATAAACATCTGCCGAATGCATTCATTATATATCCTTAGGTAGTTCACTTACCCACTTTGAGCCTCAGTTTCCTAATCTATACAGGTTTCAAGATAATTGGATAAGACAACATATAAGAATACTCACTCAGTACAGAGCCTAGACCATTATATACAAAGCAACCATAATTGTTACATATTGATATTACAGTGGTCTCCAGTGCTAAGGGAGCATTAATAAACATTAATGATCACTTGGAGATGTTAGGGAAGCCTGTGATGTTGAGTCTTGAAGAACAAGTGGTAGAATGTTGCTCGAAGAAAAAGGGAAAGAAAAAAGACTCAAGTCAGCAAGAAAGACAAGATCAAGACTGAGGAGCCTTCACTGGAAGCTACTCTGGAGCCATACTGTGCTAAAACACCATACTCCTTTTGCTCACAGCCCTTCGTCCCTATGACCCTAAAGGCTTCTGTACATCAGAGGTATCTTCTCCTGGATTGCTTTCAGGGCCAGCATAGAGAAAAAGTCTCCAACACAAAGCCCTTTCCTTCGGGGCCTTTCCTTCGGGGCCTTGCCACGAGCTTGATTCTGTGTGCTCAGTACAAATCCACCGAGATGAGGCTGGCTGTGTAGTGACTACAACAAGTAAAACAAGAAGAGGCTTTCCATGGGATGACACATCTCTGATTTAGTCTGCTCTGACAAAGCTGGAGATTAAGTTTCCTTGCCTAAAGCTGCAAGGAGAAACATGACACCCTTTACTGGCTAGAGTGGAACACGCTTTATGAACCCAGCTTTAATTATATTCCATTCTGAGATTCAATAGTTTCGATTGCAACACCACATGAAACCAGGGTGAGTTGCGCCTCATGGGACTCCGGCCACAAACGAGATCGGAAAAGTGCCTCTGAGGCAGTGACCCGCTTCTGCCAGCCAGCAGCAGTGAGCAGCCTGGAGCCCGTGCCCAGCTCTGGGGGAGTCCCAGAGATGGCCAAGTCGGGGCAGGGCTAAGACCGCAGTCAGCTGGGTAATGTGAATTGGTCTCTGTTTACGAAAGAAATGATGTCTCACTGTGAAAAGTAAGAAGGAAATGTGGCAGGATTTACACACAGCCTAAACTTGCCAGGGAAACAGTAAACACAACTATATCCACACAGATGAAATTCTTTTTCATCTGATCATTGCAATCCCTCTCTTCTCACACCCAGTTCTAAAAAGAAGCAGAAAATGACCTTTTACTTTTCAGAAGACAGAAAAGAATCAACCTTATCTGAAGCAAGGGAGCTAACCTTGCACTACTATTTTTTTTTTTTTTGAGGTCAAATTTTCTCCAAATATTTTGCCTGCCTACACTTTTCAAATAAGGTCACTGAGGCAGCTGATTGGTCAAAGGGTTGAGTGCCTCCATTATAATACTAATAGCTGCAAATTATTGAGCATTTACTAGATACTAGGCAGTATGTTAAGGATTTTATGTGAATTAGCTCATTAAATCTTCATAATAGCTTTATGAGGTGGACATATGCATTTCATTTTTCTAGTTTCCACAGTTGGAAAAGGAGGGCAGAAGTGCAGCTCACACCCAAAATCTATCTGAAGCCCAAGACAGCATCATTACCACTACACTCTGTCTCTGATTGGACTGCAAGATATGAGAAGATGGGGAGCATGCCTGAGTCACCTGTGTCCCCCAATGCCTAGCAGGATCCCTGATGCAAAGGCCTCAGTGATGTTTGGTTAATTAATTAATTAATTGGGTAATTTTAAAGAATCTTAAACTAGAAACAAAAGAGCTAGTTGGAAGCCAGCTCTTATAGTAATAAGTCATACAGATGTGAGGTAGTTAGTTCCCCCTGGGCCTTGGTCTTCTCATTTGAACATGAAGCAGTCGGACTAGATGACCTCTGATAGTATCTGAGTCGGGGTCTTGCCCCAAGTTTACCTAGCCAGCCAGCATCCACAGCCTGCATTGGAATCCTAACTGCCTCCCTGTCTCCCACCCTAAACTCAAATCCACATACACAAAAATGGGCTCTTAGCCTGACAGCACCTTGGCCTGAGCCCTAGTGAGTCATTCATCAGGCTAGGCAGGTATGTAGGTGTGCACATGAGTTACTGCTAAAATCACAAGGCTGGTGACTCTCTACCTAAAGGGAGAACAGTTAGCACAACCAGGAACCAGGGTTCTCTTTAACCTCTCAAATGAGAAGGAGGAATCTTTCTGAGCCCAAGGAGAACTCTCCTCTCAATCAGAAGATATGCAAATATTAAAAGAACTTTCCTGAACACAGGTGAGGTGTCTGAAATTAAAGCATTATCATTTGATCGTGGTCACTAATATATTCATGGCATTTTGCCACATTCAGCAAATTGCTTTTTTAATGCTCACCCTTAGTAAGTACAAGATGAGGCAAAGAGACTATAAAGAGGAGAAAATTAATTATTCTTACCTCGAGAGCCCACAATCTTGTGAAATTCAACTATCATCCAAGTTGGACTTCTCGGAGTGAACAAAAAAAGTACTAATTCTGGCAGGGTAACGGGAAAGGAAGAAGGGTGGCTGGAAATTGGGGCTGGTTTCTCAAAGGACATGACATTCGATTTAAACTCTGATAAGAGAATGGGCTTCGACAGGCGGAAGTGAAGGAAGACTACTTTACCAAAGGCAAACGATTAGCAAGTGTTAGTTGTCTCACCATGACACACACAGATGCACACACACATATGGGTTAGCCACATTCATAATGTCCCTCTGCACACACCTGCACCCACTCAACTAAGTTTCTGTGGGCCCAGCCCCAGGAGTACTCACTAGCCATTAGGACAACTGGTCACATGGCTTAGAATGGCAAGATTGAAACACATGCCTCTATTAACTACAATTTAAACCATATGCTTCTGCCTTATTTCTGCCTAGTTCATCAAAATTGTCTTTCACATGTGAGTTTGTGAGTTTGGATAGCTAGAAGCTTTCCAAGATCTTTTCTTTCTTTCCTTTTTTTTTTTTTTTTTTGCTTTTGACGTGTCGGAAGTTGTCTTCTTCCAAGGGGAAACACATTGAAATTGCAAAAGATTCCAGGCTGCTCTTAGAAGGAATTAAATGTGTTTAGATTCACACACAAAGTCTGAAAAGGTAGAGATTCTTCCAAGTTGGATTTATTGGTTCTTTGTGGCCCCAAAGTGCTCTGTGTTTTCCTCTATTTTACTACTTACCATAAAACTTAATGTGAATATATAATTTCATAATGTAATACAGGCCCTAGTGCAGGGGTCGGCAAACTAAAGCTTGTGGGCCAAATTTGGCTGGCCACCTATTTATATATGACACACAAGTTAAGACTGTTTTTTACATTTTTAGTTGAAAAACTTAAAAGAATACTATTTTTTGATACAGGAAAACATAAAATTCAAATTTCAGTGTTCCTAAATAAAGTTTTATTAGAACATAGCCATGCTCATTTATTTACATTTGTCTGTGGCCATTTTTACACCACAGTGACAGGTATGAGCAGTTGTGACAGAGTCTATATGACCTGCAAAGCCTAAAACATTTACTATCTGGCCTTTTACAGAAAATGTTTGCCAATATCTGCTCTAAAGTAACAAGATGCTCTTGATGAACTGGATGCTAAGATTTTTTTTGTTCATCTTGATGCTGAAAAAACAAAATCATCTTTAAGTTCTCAGTAGTTTTCATCCTCTAAGAGCTAAAAGATTGAATTTACCTTTGAGTCATACTACCCTTTGTCCATTGTTCTTCGATTACCCAGATATAAAGAAGTATATCCCGCCATTATATTGGAGAAAAAGTGAAGTCACCATTAATCTGAAAGTAAATGTTTATACTAAGAAGTAAAGGATTCTCTTTCCTATACAAGTTAGATGTTTGTTTTAGCATAGCTAGGTCTCTGCAGACTTTGTAGCTTCTTTAGAGAAAACATTTCTTTAGTTTTAATCTTCCCTATGGTTGTATATCATTGCTTATTCTTGGAGGAGAGAGAGAGAGAGGGAGAGAGGGAGAGGGAGAGAAATCAAGGTGCGGGGAGAGAGAGAGGAAGAGAGAAAGAGAAAGAGAGAAAAACAACAGCCTAGTGACATTTTTGAACTCCAATAAATTTTTGCATATGAGATCAAAAATACAGACCTAAAAAGACTTTAGGAAAAACGAAGAAGACTCTACCTTTACTTTAAGCTGGAGCTGACATTAGATTGGCTACATTTAAGTCATCTTGAACTAGACAATGATGTTATTTAAGATGAACAACAACCTAGACTTTGTGAAATGATGATGAAAAATACTGCATTCAGATGTGACAGTCTTTTGGAGACTATAGTTCCAGGGGCATAGTTTCCCCTGGAAAAAAGCAAATGTCCTTCAGTACATTATCCTCAAGAGAAGGATACCACATGAGGACTAAAGAGACAAGACTCATTAGTGAGAGGAGCACAGGGAAATAAAACTCTTTTCTCATTCTGAGCCTTCATAAGACGAGGTCTAGACTCTGGTGAAGGATATATACTGTAGGTCAGGGAGGCTCCCATAGGGAAAGTAAGGTGGTCTCCTTGAGAGAGGCAGAATGAGCAATGACCATTCAGAGACCTGGGGAGAGTGAGTCTGGACCTACGGTTCTTGAAAGCAAACACAAGAAAAAGCAGTTTTTAATATTTTCTACTTATACATACCTCCCATAATCCCCAACATTCAATAAAGTTGTGTTCAAATTTACAACCTAGGCTCAAGTGTGTGGTAACAAATTGAGAGAAAAGCCAGCTTCGTATTTGGGCAAAATAATAAAGAGGATAGTAGGGCCCTCTCTTGAGACAAGGCAGCAGTGATGATGATCACCTGAGGATGGCCATGCCCAATAAAATAGTGACTGGCAACAACAGAAGCACGAAGCATGGCAAAGAGGTGATACCAGGTCTACACTGAGGGCCTAGTGATGTACACTTTCAAGCTAGGGTCCTAAGGAACTGTGAGAACCAACTGAAAATGCTTCAAGAAAGATACGTGTTGGTCATCAAAGGTGACAAAAGTTCAAGCCAGTAGCAAAGGATGTTAAAGGGATATGACCTCATTTTAAAGTCACAGGTTGAAGAGGCCTGGTTGTCCTAGTTACTTCTGACAACCTCCACAAAACTGTAAGCTCTTTAAAGTGGGTAATCCTTCCACCCCCACCATTATAATTCCTGACTCAAAGTAGAATTTGAATATAATAAATTATCCACAGAAAGGTACAAGGAGTTATTCCTGTGTATTCTCATTACTAAGAGCCCCCACTCAACTGAGCTCAGGGGCTTGCTTCAAAATAGGCATTGAAAGTTCTTTAGACAAATCATCTTATGGCTATTCCACTGAGAAAGAGATACTTCTGCCTCCAAAACTGATGTTGAGAAATCTGCTAGAAAAAAAGTGAATAATTTCTAATGGCATGTAGGCATATCTTAGTAGAACATCTTAATCATCCAGGAAGTTTTAAGGATCACAAATAAGAGAGATTCCACAAATACTATCTGCCTTCTTATGACTGTTAAATTGGTTACTCTGAGATTTTTTCATATTTGAATTATATCAACACCTAATTAACACCCAATAGATTAACCATTAAAAGCAATAGTAATTACTTTTAGTGAGGTATATATAGCTTATATATATGCTAAATATGGAATCTGAGAATGTTCTGGCAATAAAAGTTACACAGACCAACTAGCCCAATACAAAGCTTACATTCTACTGCTCCTCTTTCCCATGCCTATGGCAGACATCAATCCCTATCAGCAGTGCCCTCTGAGTCATACATTTCAGGCAGTACAGCATCCAACAAGCCAAAACTTGGTTCTAGGAAGATTAAAAAAAAAATTTAGATATTACTTTTTGTAGACTTCCAAAGAGTCACAGTACATAAACAGATAAACAGTATATCTAAGGCATTAAAATTACATGGGTGGTGGGGTGACTAGGTAAAAGAAAAAGTCTGAAAAGACTCTTTTTGTGGGTAAGAGCCCCAACTCTGGGCAATCACTATCAACTCTCTGAAGTTGGCACATAAAAGGAAAGTTATCTGCCATCCCAGATAGCTCAAGTATCCATTTTACTTATGTGGAAAGTGAGTCTCAGACAGCTAAAGTGAATTGTCCTAGATGATGTATACAGAAATTGGCCAAGCCAAGTCTTAAATTCTGACTTTCAATTAAGTCTCCAGTTCACTTTACAATACATCATGTTATCATTACCAAAAGAGAGCTTACTTTCCAATATGTTTGGTTAAAATTACATTTCTTTATAAAGTAGACAAAAATGAATAATACAAACTACTAAAGGAAAACTAAATTGTTCATTCATAGAATATATAGTATAGGGAAAACAACACCACTAATGCAGAATATCTTTCTATCATTTTTTATTGAGCATCTACTGTGGTCAAGGACCTGTGCTATGTCTCAGGTTCCCTGTGAAAGTAGGCTAGATAACTTTGAAGATCTCCTTGTTCTGTCATGCTATGTGGATCCCCATCTTACATGTATATCATTAAGGTAAGGTAATTATGTGCACATGCACACACACGTGCACAAAATCAGTCCCTAATCACTCAAGTTATTCAAAATCAAAATTAGGCTTAACTCCTCATTAATTGCTTTGTAGTGAAATGGATGCTGTTGTTTTCTCTAAGTCACCCTTGAAACAGCCCACATGGACTAGATCACTTTTACGAAGCAGCTCTACAATAGTAAAAACCCCAGGGAAACTCTGCCAAGGCCAAAGCAACAGACTCTCCATTCAGAGCATCATCTATTTTGGCCAGAGTGGTGGCTGCCAAAACTCTTTACATGGATGAGGAGAGCTAATGAATAGAATTTAGATGGAATAACTTAAGCTAATATTGGCATCCCAAGGAGACATCTGTTTTGACATCTTACTTTCTCCTTTCTCATCTCTCCTCACTGTTACCAAAGTGACCTTTCTAAAACACATGTCTGAGCACGTCATTCCCCTGCTTACATATTCTAGATGGTGCCCTACTGTCTACAGGACCAGTCCAAACTCCCTGGCAAGGCACACAAAGCTCTTTTCATACAGGTTTGGGTCTACCACTCATGCCTCCTTTTCTGCCAGCTCCCTACCCCATCTACCACTCTCCCTTTTGGCTCTCCACTTTAGCCAAACCAAAACACTAGTTGCTCCTCAAGATAACTATGTCTTCTCTTATCCCTGTTTTGTTGTTTTTGTAGAGGATGTACTCTTTCTGGGAGATCTATAGCTAATAAATCCTTAGCCTTCCATACCCAGCTCAGATATCACCACATTTGTAGTTTTCTCTCATCCACCCTAAGGCAAGGCTGAGGATAGATATTTCATATTGAAGAACTTAGAAGTTCATACCATTATTAATACTAATAAGACCACAAACTTCCTTCGAGGATGAGATTTTGTCTTATTCATCTTTGCATGGTCTGCACACAGTAGGTGTTCATGTAGATGTAACTGAGTGGATGAATAGATAAATATTGATTTATGGAACTGAACTAGCAGAACTGCTACTAATATCCATGTGTCTACCAGAACTACCCAACTTATAGCTAATGTTTACTCCTTAATTGTGTAACTATTGTATTCTGCAGTGTTTCATATAGAGTAAGAAACAACTTAAGAATTTTTAAATTATGTGTGAGAGAATTCTACATGAACACAATATTAAATAACACTAACCTGCATGTTGGAAAAGTTATTCCTTTTCCAATTCTGTTTCAGTCCTTCTGATGATATAAAAGAGAAAGTCTCAGTCTGATATTATATGACTTCAACACCTCTCTAAAAGTATGCTAAAATTTCCATTTTTAACAAAGAGACAGCAGGACTTAGGCTTAGAGACTTCAGTGGGAATCAATATTTAGCATATTTAAACTATAAGGATACTGCTTCATTCTCATTTTTATTCTCATGGTTACTTTCCAATTCTAGAAATTGATACTAGGTTTTTTTATTTACTATAGCAATATGAAGTTTTCTCATTAAATAAATTTATTTTGTTTAAGTTAAAAAATGAGTCAACTTAAAGAAAAACGATCAGGAAATATTATTACAGGTATGTTTGAGTATTGGGAAAACAGAGAGGATGGCATCCAAATGCCAATAGAGTAGATAAAGTCTTAGAAGGCAAAAGATGTGAGAGACTCACAAGCCCTCTGCTTTTAGATAAGTTATTAACACTTTTGAGCATTTTTCTATGAATTAACAGAGTATAGGTAATAATTGCAACTTTTCCTATTCAATTCTGTTGTAAAAATCAAAAAAAAAATAATAATCATGTGTGTGAAAATGCCTTGGACACATATAGAGAGCAACATCATGTTCATCAAAATAACCAGTCTCAACATGGTACATGATTCCTTCCCAACCAGCCTCATTCAGTGTGGCTGAAATTGAACTTTATTGAATCTAGTTCAAGAAACTCATTTGTGTCCATGTATTTAATCCTCTTCATTTCCAAATTCCTGTTAAAATGACCAAAGGCATTTTAAAAATAAGAAAATAGAAACAGTGTCATTAATTGATCAAAATATATGAGGAATTTCTGCCAGATGCAGGGCCATTTGAGGAAATCACTAACAAGTACACAACCCAAGACGAGCAAAGGAGAAGACCACAAGGCCTGTAACAATAGCACCCCTCAAGTCAGCCCCTGCAAGGGGCAACAGGGACAGGGGAGCCCATTAGGTTGGGATGCAGAATGGAGAGAAGTACCAGCCTCGAACCTACAAATAACTTCTGGGAACTACAATAGTCCAGGCAATTGAGATGGGTCTGATGTTGGGAGAGGAGGGTCTGCTGGTCATCATCAGATTTATTTCTCACCTCCAACCACACATAGAGACTGGACTTCTTTGCTTAGTGTTCTGTCTTTTCCAAGTAACTGGACCTCAAATTTAATAAAATAAGACTACAAGAATCTAACCTTTTCTTCCATTTCCCTTACACCTTTTCCAAAAAACTTCAACCGCGAAATCTATAGAATCTGCAAATCTACAGAACCTATAGGATCTAAGCCCACCTCAACCCCAGATCCTAGAGAAGCTCTGTAAGACTTTTGAGTTCATGGGAATTTTAATATGTGACACCAGCAGAACTGGTCTGCCCAAAATGCCAATGATATTTGAAGCTATTACTAGAAGTAGAGTATTAAGAAGGCAGGAGGTGGATGGGTTTGCTCTGCTTTGCATGGATCCATCTTTACTCCAGTCATTCACTCCGACAAATTCAAAATCCATACATACAAAAAAAAATTTTTTTAATTATGTGTCTGCAATCCCTCCCATCCATCTAACCCTACCCCCTGACCCAATAACAAAGAATTGAGCTTAAGATGTGAGAGAAGAGGAGAAATTAAGAGGGCCTGCCTGGGCTGATTTGGGGAGCTGCCTCAGAATTTTGATATTGAAAGATGACAGACTAAATTGGAAGCAGAGAGAAATAGAGAAAGATGAAAAATGAGAATTTCATGGTTTTTCGTTAAGTCAAGAAATGAACCCTTTGGGGTTTTCAAATAATTAAAGATTTCAGTGTCTTCTCAGTCACTTTCGGTTGTTGACAAGGGCTTTTTTGAGTGTGACTTGAGCCTTTTTGCTTTATCTGGGATACAGAGACTTCAAAAGAGCAAACTGAAGGGTGTTCAAAGTAGAATGGTTCAATTGATAGAAGTCCTGAGGTGGTGTTGCAGGAAAGAAAGCTCAAAGAAATGGCTACTTATCTCAAATAGCACAAGACCTAGGAGTAAGGGCTGAGGGGACTTACTTGGTATATGTGGTCCTGAAAGGCAGAATTAAAACAATCTGTAGAAACTATAGCAGAGACAAAAACTTGCTCAATATTAGGAGAGATCTCTTTAACTAAAAGTGCTATGTTAAAAAGAATGGGCTTCCTACACTGGAAAGAGGAGGTGGGAAGGGCTGGGGGCTGCTTGTCAGAGAAAGTATCCAAACTTCGTTTGGACAACTACTTCCCTGGGACAATTCAAGGAAGAAGGAGCCAGGGGCTGGCCCTTGGTTTAATGACCTTCCTAACAGATATAAAAATTAAGATAAAGATATGGGGGGAAAATATGTGAATTTTAAAAAGCCCAAAGCTTTAAAGCCAAGAGCTACTCAATACCAACCTTCAAATGCCAAGGGCATTTTTTCCAAATAACATCCTCACAAGGCTTTCTCTTTTGCTAAAGCAAAGATATTCCTCTCTGTTCTAATGAAAAATAAGGAAATGGTAACTATCCCCTGGTTTTTCTTTCCAATTCCCCTGCTTTAGGACTTTGTCCCAAACATGGTGTGTCTCTTCCATGGTGACAGTTACATTTCCACAGTCCACTATACCTCTGGCCTGAGAAAGATCTGAGGCTTGTCTGGTAGGTCTGGGCTGCAGCTGAAAATTCATAATCTCACTTTGGATTAAACACAGAGACGCAAATGACAAACTCTCCATATTCAAAAGTATCTGTCTCAACAGCCTCTTGGATGGAGATTAAGACTGACTTGGACTCAAAGAAATCCCAGAAGACTATGGTCAAGATTTAAGAAACAGCAGCTGAAATCTCCAAAAGAGACCAGGAGCTGGGTCTTCTACATCCCTGGACTAACTCAGGCACTAGCTGGCTGAGCATGACTCAGAAGACATTTCTATGCCTGTGAACAAAGCCCAGGCCTTTGGGCTGTGTGATAGTCACACCACATTGACAATAGTAAGCCAACAGGTGAGCTGCTCTGACTAGCACATCAGATTATTTTCTGGCCAGAATTTCTGCAGAGTCCGCTCCTCAGGGAAAAGGCAAGAAATCTAAGTAAGACAATGGGAGCAACCACAATGAATCAACAATAGGATGAGTAAATATGCACATGAGCACCCACTACATCCTTGGCCCTGAGTGGGCCCGGAAGACTCAGAGATGGAGGAGAAATGGCCTCTGCTCTTGAAAAATTCATAGTACACTGGGAAAAAGCAGATACATAACCTCAAATGATAACATAATGTACTGATGCCATCATGGACCTAGGTCCATTGCAGGAGCACACGTAAGAAAGCAGTAATTATTCATGGGGAGTTCTTATGGGCATTATATGTCATCTAAGTTAGAGCACCCACGCTGATTAAAAAGGAAATGGAATGCTAGTCAGAGGAAAAACCAAGAGCAAACACATGGAGGCAAGACAGTTGCCATGGTTATTCAGCGTAATGAATAATTTGAGGTCCACTCATAGAATTAAACAAAAATAAAACTTCTACAGATGATAATCCCTAAACTAAAAGTGTTTGGGGAGGTAAACATAATGCCTTCCATTGATGTAATATCATTGAAAACTGACTGGCTGAAGAAGATAAAAATTTGGTTTTAGAGCAAATTATATACATTTATCCATGCCTAGATAAATACATAAGGTAAGTGAATAAGAAAGGATAGACTTCTTCTCTTAGTGAGAGAGTATTTCTTTAAAAAGTGTTTGCTATACAGAGACTTCTACTATGGATATGAAGTAGTAAAAATGGTGGAGTTGAAGGGAAGGGATTCGGAAAATGCTGGAAAAGTAGACAGGTCAGACTGTCACATAGCAACATGACTTCTTTTGCTCTCTACAAGAACACTGAATAAATACATGAGAGATAATATCCATCAAAATTCGGCTGCCTCACTTCCCTTTTGACCACGTTTTGGACGAAGATGTTTGACAAGACGAAGCTGCCTATGCTTTAGGCTGACAGGCCCGCTGGCTTCTGTCCAGGATAAACACTGTGGGTAAAACTATCCCTTCCCAACCTCCCAGGAGACAGCTGAATGGGGCTACCAGCATTCCCTAACTTTTTCTCCTTATGAAGCTTAGAAAGGAAATCACATCACGGGTCACCAAATGAGCTGTCATGAACTTGGTCAAAGGTAAAACAATAAACAGAATAATCTATTCCATCAAACACAGGTGGTACTGCTCTCTTGTTTTATCTCTAGTTTTACCTGAGGGGCAACTGGATGAACATACTTTTCTTCATATTCATTTTTGAAGGTATTTGAGGATGGTTATCTCCCTTGAAAGATCAAAAGAAGTGTTTTTAGAGTAATAGAACATACTTTAGATCAAGACTAAGAAATAATCGGGCTTAACTCAGAGCCACTGAATTTTTATGTCATCTCAGGCAGGTCACTCTGCCTCTCTGGGTCTATTTTCCAGAAGATCCTCCAATTTATTTCAGTTTATTTTGAGAGACTGTGATTTTCAAATTGATAAATTTCTTTAAACACTGAATTCAAGTGAAGACTCAGATAAAAATATTATTCACTCATTAATTCAAGTTTGCAATAATAAACCAGTACAATAAATATCAGGTTTGAGAAAAATAAAGTGAAATCAGGAATCATAGAATCACATATGTGATTATATAATTACATATTATCATTGAATTGATTTTATAATCAAATACATTATATAAGGTCTTATTATGTAATCACGTATAGTCATCTAATTGATCATATAATCACATATGTAGCATAGGGGCTTTCTTAGTTATTTGCTAGAGGTGGGCCACTAACTTATCTCCGAGCTTCCTAGAAACCAATGCAAAGAGGAAAACACAATCTATTTCATTATTTTCCATGTGTATAAGATGCAAATACCATCAGAGCTATTTCCAATACTGAGATCTGAATATTTAATATCAGCTTGACATAATTAAATACTTCAAACTACAGAAACCTTAATTCAACAAACATTCACTCACACCTACTCTGTACCAGGCTCTATGCCAGTTATTAAAATGAATGAGATGAGTAAGACCTGGTCTGTGTTCTTCAAGTCTTTATTAAGCATAAATTGCATATCAGGACTCGCAGGCTATTACTATTGATTCCTCCCCATTCCTGATTGTGCCCCATCAAGCCCTCACTAAGGGAGAGATTATGAAGCAACCTTCTAGAGGTCTTCCTAGGTTAGGGGAAATCCCAGCAATGTGCCGAAGCTAGGGATACAGAGATGGGAGCAAGAATGGGGGAGGGGAGTTCTCTGTGGTTTGGAGACATCAGCTCCCATCCCCAGTCATAGCTGGTCTGAAACACATATCTGGAAAAGAAGCACATGGAATTTGTGTGTTTTTAAATACTTTATCATCAACAACTCATTTCTTCTACAGTGAATTAAAATGCTACCATTGGCAAATGAGAACAGTCAGAATCAAAAGCAGCAGCAGCAATAGCCCCTGTCCTACCTGGAATGCTGAGCTAATGCCTGGCCAGGACTAGATCCCCCTCCAAAACAGCCAGACTGAGCCCAGGTACACACAGAACGTGACTGAGAAAACATACCGCCTTTAGGAGCATAGCTCCATGGATCCTTGGAGACACCTAGCTCATCATCCTCATTTTCCCTGTGAGGAATCCCTTCAAAAGCCACTAAAGAAAGTGAGTCATGAAGTGGTCACATGAGTTACGCAAAATCAGGCAGAGCAGATCAGGGACTGCCCCACGGGAATATTTCACCATACAATTGGATCCTATTCAGAATTTTAAATTTCAGCCCCCTTGGAACTGTGGCTTCCGGAGTATAGAGACCACGTTTTAAACGTCTCATTTATTTCTGCGTCCTCGGTGGCCTGCCTGGTGCCTGGAACATCATGAAGGAGCACATACCGAGTTGCTTCGGTTGGGTTTTTGAAACCCAGGGGCACGTGGCCCCGACCCGGCACAGGTTATCAACACTGGGGGTACACTAGGGAGCTTTAACCAAAAATACCGATGCCTAGGCCCCAGCCCAGATCAAGTGAAATCAGAATGCCAGATGATTCTAATGTGCAAGCTGGGCTGAGAACCACCAATGTAGCTTCTCACAGAACCAAAGCACGCCATCCTGCTTCGGGCTAGAGCCCAACATCACAATGATCTCTGAATTCATTTTTCCTGGAAGGCGAGTTCCAGGGGAACCTCCTGGCCGAGGCTTTCACCACAGTAGTCCCAAGAAGTTCAAAATCAAGAGTGGGACCCTTTCTCCTGGTTAACGTTCATATACTGCCATCTAGTGCTTTCTTTGGCTTTCCCGGAAGTGTGTCTCATAAAGAAGCAATTTTGCCTCAGCTAAATTTCGTGGCACCCCATGAAATCTCTCAGCTGATCTTGAAGATGACAAAATTACCTTTCAAAGGGGTGCCTATGCCTTTTTTTTATCTCATGGATAAAACTCATATCCTACTGAATTTTAGTGAAGGCACTAGGCTGTCTGAAAGATCACCAAAGCAGAGAACCCATGAGATGAGATAATCAGAGGCTCCTTAACCCCATTATCGATTTAGAGAGGTTGCTGGGAAAGACTTGTGGAGGATTCTAACCAGGAAATCTGAGCTTGACAGTTTGGACTGGGAAAACCCAAGGTGAAATCTCTATATGTAAAAGCAAATCAAGCAGGTGCAAAGAGCAAAGCCCTGTAGGAGCGTTCTCTAACTGGGGAAGTTTTGTGTGCAGGTTCCATCCAGGAACAGGGCTGCTTGATAAGGGGCAGCTTAGAAGAGTCTTGCAACTTTGAGATCCACATAGATGTAAACTTATTCAAAGCACAATTTATCATTTTTTAAATAAATGTCATGAGGGAAAAATCAAGCAAGCTAGTGGTTGGCTTAATTTTCTTCCTCTGGTTACACTGGATTCAAAGATCTAAGGCAACTGGTTAAGGTGTCTGGTTAAGGCAACTTAAAGTGAGGACTTGGAAAAAAAAATTTTAATGCTTTTGTCAGAATGGCAGCAGGTCTCCAACTGTGGCATTTCTACAAATCACCTGGAAGCTAGTTAAAATTGGCCCAGAACAGAGATCCTGGCTCCAGAGCCTGGACAGGGCTCAGGAGTTTCCTTTTTAGGGGACACTGTCCAAGTGCTCCACAGATGGCACCTTGAGAAATCCTGGTCAAGAAGCCCCTTTTCTAACATCTGAAGTTCTTCCAGACTTCAGATGTTAGAGGGCCACTGATTTTCATCCATTGGGGTGGGGCATGAAATACTGAGACAGGTTAAAGCTCAGAATGGGGAACCAATTGCCCTAAACATATGAACAGTTCAGCAAAACAGAACAGCCAAAAGTTGTAGCATCAGTTAGTGGAGGTCAGGATCAAAAGATGTCACCCAGCAGGTCACAAGACACAGCCAAGCACTGGGTATTGACATGCAATTTCTCTGATCTCACTACAGGAAGGAAGGTTGCTCTTGTCTCCATTTCACCTTTAAGGTAGAGTTTACTCCTTGCTATTTCTGCTGTACCATCACCAGGGAATGCTGCAGCAGTTTCCAGGATCCCCGCAAGGGGCATCAGGGCCTTTGTGTATGCTCTTTCCTAGACTGACTATTCCCTCTCTAGTGCCTGCTCCCACCTGCCTCCCCTATGTGGGGACTCAGATCTAAAGATATCTGAAACATCTCTTTTCTTGCAAGACTCCAAATCAGAACTCATCATTGCTGAGATTTTTGAACATTTATTTAACAACTAATTATTTGAACATTTATTTAACAACTAATCATGCTAGGCATGTTGCAAAGGTATCTCATATAATACAATGATTACGCAAGCTAGGAAATTATCACCGAGAACAGAGATCGGCACAATACGTCCCCCGGGCCAACCAGACAGTCACCTGTTTTTATAAATAAAGCTTTATTGAAAGACAGCCATGCCCATTTGTTAATATATTGACTTTGGCTGTGGCAGAGTTGAATAGTTGCAGAAACTGTATAGCCTACAAAGCTGAATATTTATCACCTGGCTCTTTACAGAAAAAGTTTGCCAACCCTCGTCTAGAAAGATGAGTAACACACTTTAAGACAGTTCAGCAAGCATTTTGAATCCTTCTTAAAGAAATAATTTCAAGTCAGGTTCTCTGACTCCTTAACTGATGCATAATCATGCTTCTACTCTTTCTACTCTTGGCATCTTGTTTGTATCTCATTTGAAGCATTGATCATCATTTCACTCATATAGAGGCCATTCACTTATTCAACTAATTTTTATTGAGCGCCGACAAATAAGATAGGATGCATGGCCTCCAAGATCTAACTACTAGAGCAATGATTTTTAAACTTTTCAGATTATTAACCCCTAACGGTAAAACAACTTTTGAACATACAACCACAATATAGGTATATTTATTAATCATGAAGTATATATATGTATGTACTATTGTACCAACATATTAGGCACACCATGAATACAAAAAATAAAGGTGGGG
>NW_006431915.1:3794102-3799883 GCF_000325575.1 Pteropus alecto
CTTCCCATATAGCTTTGGAAACCACTGGACTAGAAGATTTATAGAACATTGCGGAAAGTGCTAAAGAGAAATGTAAAAATGGCTTAGAGAGAAAAAAAGAACTAAATGTGGGAAGGGGATATCAGAGGGAAAACATTTGATCTGAGTGTTGGAAAATGAGCAGGTGATCATCAGGCAAAGAGAGAGGAAAGGACATTCCATACAGGGGAGAGAGTTTGTCCAAAGACACGGAGGTGAGAGAGAGCATGCTGTGTTCAGATAAAGGGGTTTTATTATCTGTAAAAGGGGAATAGAGGAAGATGAGGCAGGTCACGATGACTGGAGCCAGACTCTGAAAGGCCTTATGTGTCAGGTTAACTCCGAAGTTTACCTTGAAAGCAAAGATGAGATATTAAGCACAGAATTGGCATTATTAGGTTTATGTTAGAAAGATCTCTGGAAGCTGAGCGAAAGGAGGATTAAAAAGGGAGACTGGAGGCAGAGAAGTTAGTTCACAGCACTCAAAGAACACTTATTTGTTCTAGTTACATAATCAGGTCTTTCAATTAAAAATTGAGGACAACTCAAAAGCTACGGAGGCCATAATCATCTTTCTATTCCTCCCTTCCTGCACTCAATATTGAGCTGATATATAGAAGCTAATCACTATCTATTGAATTATCCTGAATTGACACTTTCTCTCATAGCAAGAATGACATTTCCCAGGTGTGATTTTGCTGCCTCTGGAAAACCATCATGGCCCCGGGGTCTGTACACAAGATGGAGAGATAAAAGGACTTGAGGAGACATGACTCCATACTAGAGGATCACGGGCCTCATGAAAGGCCAGCACCTGGGCTGACTCGGCACTTGGAGAAACTGCTGAGGACGCATGTCAGACCAGCCTGGCTGAGTCCACATCTCCAAGACGCAACTACATGAATCAGTAGGTGCCAGCCATGCCCCAGGCAGTGTTGGGAGGCTGGGTGCTAATGATTGCTTGGTGGTAAGGCAACTGATCAGGCACATGTGTAAAGACTGCTATGAAGTGTCTCCTGCCAGAGAGGTTAGAGGAAGCTGGGCAGCTCCAAGTGGTCAGAAGTAGGAATTCAAGAAATGGCTCTTCCCCCTCCACTTCTTTCTAGCTGAGTATTGAAGAGCAAAAGGTTTACAAAGGATTTCTCTAGGAGGAGAAATCAGACTTGAATGGAAAAGCCACCCATGTTACTTGACCTAAAGGCTCCATTTAGGAGCATTAGGAAAACTCAGAGGAGAAAGAGCAGAAAACAATATGAGCACAGATATATAACCCTGGATAATCCAGCTCCTGGGCCTCAAAGAAAGCTGCTAGTAGTCTAATGAAAATAACACTGAAGTTTATAGAGGAAAGCCTTCATATACTAGCTATCAGGAAGATGTTTTCAAATATTCATAGTTTAATGTAACTCATTATAATAATAGATCAAAGAGAAAAATCATATGCTGATCCCTATAAACAATAGAGGTGTTTGAAAAATTTGAAATCCATTTCCGATTTTTAAAAAAAATATTTAAAAATAAGAACAGAGGGCTGTACATTCAACGCTAGAAAATATGTATCTCAACCGAAAATCTATTATGCTTACTTGGAAACCAGTACAAGGAGTATTTCTATTAAAGTCAGAAGTAAGACAAGGAATTTCTTTGTCACCACTAATATTTACACTTATTTTGAAGCCATAACCAATACGATTGGTTGATAAAGAATATAAAAATTGGAAAAGAGGCAATAATGCCTCTTTTATTTGCTAAGATATTATTTGCTAAGAAAATCCAAGAAAAGTAACTGACATATGTTTAGAAATGAGAATTTGTTCAGATTGACAGATACAAAATTAACATACTGAAACTAATAGCTTTTATATATGCAAACACAGTAAATTAGAAAAATACAAGAAAATAATCTCACTTACAAAAGAAACAAAAAAGATAAAAGATCTAGGAGTAAATAAGATCTAGATAAAGAAAAGAGATCTACAAGATCTATACACAGAAAACTTTAAAATGTCAAGAGACAAAAAGAAAGCGAACAAATGAAGGCATGCTGTAGTCTTTGATAAGAACATTCGGTATCATAAAAAAGTATCAGTTCTCTTAAATCAATCTATAAATGTAACATACTTCCAATAAAAACACCAATGGGATTTTTTAAAAGCCAAGCAAGCATAGACAAGCATACTCTAAACTTTACATAGGAAATAAAAAGTAAGAGTAATTTTTAAAATATCTGAGGAGAAAAAGAGGAAGAATAATCATCAGTGGGGACCAGACCTACCAGATATTTAATATTTGAAAATGTATTAAAAATTAAAGTAGCATGAGATAGGCTCAAGAAGAGAGATAGATCAATAGAATGGAGTAGAAAGTTCAGTAATAGATACAAATACATGTTATATGTAATATAATATATGTAGGAACGGGTAGCATTTTAAATCAATGGGTAGGAGGAAAATTATTCAATAAGTGATGTTTTGTCAAACAGGTAGCCATTTGGAAAAATAAAGCTGGATCCATACCTCACATCTTACATGTAGATAAATTCTAGATACATCAAAGTTTTAAGCAAAAAATAATAAAATTTAAAAATACTAGAAGTAAACAGGGAATTGTTCTTTGTATTTTAAAGTGCAAGAGAGGGTGATATTAAATATGACAGAAAACATACACACAAAAAAATACCTGATAAATGAGATTATATAAAAATGATTATGTCTGACTTTTTACGTCAAAAGAAAAACAGTATGGGGAAGATGGCTGTAACTCATATCACAAATAAATGACTAATTTCCTTTAATTTATAAAGAACTTCTAAAAGTCGCTAAGAAAGATGAATAGACAACTCTTAGGAAAGAAATGAGAATGCCTCCTAAACAACTGTTAGATGCCTCAATATCATAATATAGAATGCAAATTAAAACCACAATGAGACATCATTTATCACCTATCATTTTGGAAAAGATCAAAACATTTGGCAACATATCAAGTAGGCCAGCATGTGGAAAAAGAAGCAATCCATATGTGGCTGGTGGGGCTGTGGACTGCCAAAACACCTACGGAGAAAAATGTGGCAATATCCATTAAAACTTAAAATACATATGTCCTTTACTCCATCAGTTTGAAATGAGATAGATTTATTAACTGCAACATTCTTTGTCCTATCAATTTTGCAAATGATACTGATCAATAGAGGGCTGTTTGATTAAAGCACAGGATAGCCATATGCTGTTATTTTTAAAGTCGCAGAAGCCCTAACTGTACTAATATAATTTCTATGATATATTTTCAGGTGAAAAAAAGCAAGGTTTAAAAAATAATAGGGAAAAGTTAAAAAAAAAAAAAACATATGCTATACATGTATAAATTGCCTCTGAAAAATACATACACACACACACACACACACACACACACACAAACTGGTAATAATGAGTGCTTCTGTAGAAAGAATCAGGGTGGTTAGGAAACAAGGGTGGGAGGGAAATTTATTTTTCAGAGTTCCCTTATATACCTTTTAAATTTTGTAGAAGATCAATGTAATATTTTATATATGTACCACCCCCACCTCTTCCTGGTGCTGTTCCAATTTGTGGAATTGTGAATGATCTGTCCAGGCAGAGAGCCAAAAGCTCTGGAGACTGCAAGGGGTCTTACATAATCTAGATCAGCCTCCACTATAGCTCTTGAATCCTCCCTACAATCACGTAACTAAAGATGTGGTTTGCACACCAGCAGAACCAGCAGCACTTGGGAGCTTGTTAGAACTGCAGCACCCCAGGCCTCACCCCAGACCTACAGAATCAAAACCTGCTCTAACAAGAGTGACTTCTGTACACGTTCACTTCTAAGAAAGGCTCCCTCTACTATGCTCTTGTCACATCATCAGGGAAGAGGAAGGGAAGGAGAGAACACTTCTTTCTGAAGTCACCAATTCGTCTTTAATACTTGCCACATACTGAGCACCAGTAATGTGCTGAAAGGTCACAGAAGTAATTAATCTTCGTTAATCCTCACAATTACTCTACGAGCCACCTAGTCTCCCAAGGTGAGGAACAAGTATCAACAGCAGAGTAAAAGACTATTCTAGGCGGAACACTTCAATTGCATACTATTTTCTTACAGAGGGAGAATATTATATTCCCTTTGCAAATCTTTTAATGTTTTTAATTACTCAAGAAGAAAGTCACAGTTTGGTACTAGTGTGTCTTTCATGGCTCTTTAAATTTTTTTATAATCCCCCCTCCTATTTTCCCCTTAAGAACTCATACTCTCTCTTTCAACAACTAAGTTATTAAGTTACATATAGAACCTAAATTCTTCCTGTAGCTTGCACTCACTGCTTATAATTTCACCTCTTGGGTCCACATACAGAAAAGAAGTAAGAACAGAATTTACCCAATGAGCTTTTAAAATATTCTCCACCAGGACAACAAACGGTTGACGATGTAGAAATAAGAAGGCAGATTAATAAAAAGCAATGGGTAGTTCAAAACAAATTCAAGTTTATTTTAGACCTGATCACCAAAGAGCCTTTCAAATAAGAAGTTCAAAACTTTTAATAAATGACATTAACTGGATAATAATTGGTAAAATGTACACAAATATTGGATAGATTAAAGGTTTAAATAAAATATAACTAATACATGTATTATCTTAGAGGAGATTATTCCTATACATAGCACTAAAAGCACAATTGCTTTAAAATTTTTAAATTTTAAAGAACTCCTAAAAGTCACTAAGAAAGATGAATAAGCAATTCTTAGGAAAGAAATGAGAATGCCTCCTAAACAACATTCAATTTTAAAGCAACTGAAGGATGAAATTGATTTAAAATTTTTAAATTTCTGTACATCCCAACCATCGCAAAGTTCGAAGATAATTGCTGTTTGGGATAAAATATCTGCAATATCCATGGCATCATAATTATCCATAAAATATATATCTTACAAATCAACAGGAAAATAAACCATCCGTTTTTAAATGGGCCAAGGAGAGAGCAAACAAGTCCAAAATATGAAGTACAAGTATCAAAAAAGAAAAAAGATATCACCATTAAGTAAATGCAATGTAAAACACTATGATTATCGACTATAAAATTAGAAAGTATTGAAGAGCATTAAACTTGGAGATGTGAGGATACAATGATTATTATTTAAATTAGTATGAATTTTGCCAACAGCAATTTGGCTATTTGTATTTTAAAAATTAAAAATAGTTTACCCTCGCAAATGTACTTCCAGAAATTTAACTATGAGAAGGGAGGAAGGGAGGGAGGAAGGAGGTAGGTAAACAAAGTAGATAAATGAAGTAAGGGACGAAAGAGGAAAAGGAAGGAGAAAGAGGGAGCAGCACATCTAAACGTCCAGCAATAGGGAATTGATTAATAAATTATGAAATGTCTGTCTAATGAAATACAATTATTTAAGAGATATTATAGTAGATTTATTAATAAGAAAAATGGTAATATATTACTAAGTGTCAGGGGGAGATTTGAGAACGTCATTTTCAAAGCAATCCTTAGATGTGTGTGTTGCATGTATGTGTCTGTGTGTGTTTGAAATATATAAACATATGTATAAGATGTTTTTTACTGTATTGTGATGATGGCAAAAACTAAACAAACTTCAAGCAACCTGGATTTCAAACAAAGCAGACTGGTTAACTGACCTGAAGGTGGAAAGGGAGATTCATTATTTTATACCTTTCTGCCATGCTTGAATTTTTCCCATGTGCATACATTACTGTGTATATACAGGCTCAACTGCTCAT
>NW_006431915.1:3799957-3806429 GCF_000325575.1 Pteropus alecto
GGCTGTTGAGACTATATTTTTATATTTTTGTTTGCCTTTATTTCCCTATTTTTCAATATTTGACATGCATTAATAATACAGTTAATATATTTTAACCATTTCAAAAATAACTGATGACATGAGGAAAATATGATATAGTACATTTAAAGGGCAGAATACAAAATTAAATATAAATCTGGATTTTGTTTTAGTATATATGTAGATATGCATAGAAAAATAACTAGAAAAAATGTGAATAACAGAACTATCTGTCAGCAGGTTTGATGGGCAATTTTTACTTTCTTCTTTATACTCCCTCTGTTTACCACTGTTTTCCATATTCAATATTTACTACTTTATAATCAGAAAAATATGTTCTGGAGTAAAATGAAAAAAAGTAACTAACCCACCCTCATGTTGGAAGAAATAGATTCAACAGGGCGGGGGAAAAGACACAACAATGTGAGGACTCTTGGCATTAACAGACAAAAGCAAATGTCACAGCCTCCTTAAGCACAGCTGGCATTAGGTAAATATGGGAGGGGAGGTACAGAGGCAATTCCCTTGATGTGTACTTAGGGAACTCTAGAATTTTCAAACTGAAAGAGATTTTCTAGGTTAGTTAATTAAATCCTTTAGCTACATAGGAAATGCTGACTTGGTTCCTCACTGGCCAACATCCTTGGAGACTGGAAGAAAAGTAGATATCAGCATTGTGCACTAATGGAGCCAGCCTGCTCCACAGGGTGGTCCAGTTCCCTGGATATGTTCTCCAAACAGTAACCTTCCTAATATATGGAAAGTGTTACATATGGTGGACTCAGCCCCTAGATTCACCTTCTCCCAAACTCTGGTTCCTCTGCCTCCCTTCTACAGCATTTGTCTCCACTCAAACATGAGACACAGTAGGAAGTTTCTCTGGGAGAGCCTACTCCCAGGACCTAGGACTCAAGGGCAATAATGATCCCAGTGTATTCCACAGAGAACCACAGTGCCCATGGGAGCATCTGACACAAAGGTCATGCCCGCCACACCTTGGCCATGGAGGCAACGCTCGACTTCCCTTGAGTTCCAGCTCAGGTCAGATGGGACTGGGACACTCCCCTGCAACTGGCCTCAGACACCACTCACTCCCACACAGGTAGGTAGGTGAAAGGGACTTTGCCACCACAGTGTTTCCATGTGCTTTGGCATGCAAGGACCTTCCATTAAACCCAAAAAGCAAAAGCACTCCTTTGAGAAATGAGGCATTCAGTTTTGAAGGGAACCTATCTGTGGGTGGGCAAAAAACAGTTGAATTGCAAAATCCCAAAAGGTTACCAAGCAGGCAATTTTTACTCCCAGCTTCTGCAATCCAGGGAGACATTCGCAAGTGAGAGAATGGAAGCAACCATTAAGGAAAGAGCTTTAGGGTTGTGACAAATGCATCCCATGCAACCCTCAAACCAGAAGCTGGTTTTCCTTCAGTAAAGTCAGGGATATTTGTCATATCCCTCCAACCACAAAAGAACAAGAAAGAGACAACAAAGAATTTGCGTACTGGAGGTGGGAGCAGGGTTAGTGCTCACCAGTTAAATATAATTAGCTCACACCAAACTGTGTGGTGGCAAAGAGAAATAGTTCCCCGTGGCTATCAGTCCTCAGTACGCTTCAGAAATCACCTGGGAAGCATCTAAAAATTAGATAACCAAGTCTCAAATATTTTAATTTAATTGGTCTGGGACTAGGGCTGTGCTTTTTTTAAATGATCCCCCAAGTGATTCCAATGAATAGCTGGGATGCAAACCACTGAGCTAGTGCACCAGAAGTCTGATGGGTGAAAATGGTGCACATAAAAGAACAGACTTTAAAGCAACTTTGAGCAGAAAGGATGATACCCAAGATTAGACTCTACAATCTGCTTCCACTCATTTGCCAGAGGGGTCTTTCTAAAAGGGAAATCTCATCACTCCACTGCCTTTTTAGAACCCTTGAGAGGTCCCCACAGCCTATAAGGATAAGAGCCTCCTTAGCCTAACCTATGAGACCTCTCATGATCCAGCACCTAGCTTTCCCTTCCTGCTCATGCTCTATGCTCCACTGTACTGTACTATTTATTTTTCCCTAAAGTGTCACATTTTCTTAGGTCTCTGTCTCTTCTGTCTGAAATTTCTTCCCTCACTCTCACTTACCTTTTAAGGCTCAAGTCAAAAGGCTCTTACTTCCCATCACCCCAGTAGAACAGATCTTTCTTTTCTCTATGTCTTGTGTATTGATCCCTCTTTCAGCATCTGTTACTGTGATTTTTGGAAAACTATTACTGTGGTTGGATATTTGCCAGTGTCCCCAATAAACAGAGCCTTATGAGGCTTAGGGTCTCATTCATCTAAATCAGTGTGTAGCCTAGAGATACCACACTCAGTCATAAAATCAGGCCAGCCCCAAACATTCGTAGGGCCCAGGTCAAAAATACAAATGGAGTCCCAAATAGTAGATGTCTCAACTATTGAAAAGTTATGTTAAACCAGCTAGCGTCCTGTTAAATAAATGTGTACTATCCTCCTACCTTGAAAAATATACCCTCAACATTTGGAAGGCCGAGTTCAAGTGTGGACTTCTAGGACTCTGCAGGGATCTACACTAGAACTGGGAGACCTAGAGAAACTAGACTCTCTCCCCAACCCTAGCCCACCTCCTTCTCTTCCCCGAAATAGTTCTTACTTTCAGTGTGAAGGGTCTCTCGTGTACATCAGTGGTTGCCCCAGCCCGCATGTCCAAACACCATCCACATCCTCCCCAAACAATCACTCTTTGACCAGCCTTCAGGACTAGGAGTTCACCTGGTGATACAGTCAACCCAAGGGAGAATGGGCCGGAGAAAGAGGAAACACAGAATCTAAAGCAGGCTCTGAGCTGTCTGAGCAGAAAATTCAGAGTATCCATATACCTAGATTGTCACTCTCACTACACTAGGAGCTTCCTGAGAAAATGGACTATACCTTATTCATCACTATGGGCCCCCAGGCATCTAGCACAGAGCATGGTATAGAGCTGAACCCTATCCTATAGCTAATGAGTGAATTCATGAAACAGATAATGATGGAAGGAGAGGATACTCACCAGATCCAGACACTAACTTCCTTTACTTCTGCAGCCTAACTGGAGACTTTTCGAAAGACAAAGTAGCAATTAACACTGGCAATT
Source organism: Pteropus alecto (assembly GCF_000325575.1). Taxonomy (NCBI): domain Eukaryota; kingdom Metazoa; phylum Chordata; class Mammalia; order Chiroptera; family Pteropodidae; genus Pteropus; species Pteropus alecto. The sequence continues at coordinate 3,803,120 of NW_006431915.1, forward strand.
GAAATAAACTCTAGTCCCACCTATATACAATTCATGAGTTATTACAAATACGTTCATTATTCGTGGGGAAACTAAACTGTTTCATTTCATACTGGAATTTCGGTTCACAAATGATCCTTTTGCTATATTGATAAAGTAACCTCCTCCCAACCTACCCCTGACCCTAGCAAAAAAAAAAAAAAGACACTGAGGTGTTATTGAGATGAGTCTAAACTATAAGCACATCAGAGTTATCTCTGGGCAAGCCATGTGAACACCAGTCATCAACTGTACTTGAACTAAATTACTGCTGAAAAAGTGAGAAGGGCCCTTTCTCCTACTCACATCCCTTATTCCAAAGGACAGTCCAAGACTTTGCTGATACAACCACCTAAGAGAACGAATTTCCCTCTTATAGTAAAATGCCTCCACTAAATCTTAAGATAATGACAGAAGCAATTTGCAGATGAGATTACAGTAATTCTCCTACAGTAGTATGCCTTTTGATTCATGTAGCAGCAGATGAATCCTTGGTCTGTTGGATATTCTTTCATCCTCCGATTCACCCAGAGATGTTCTGAAGTTGTGCAATGGCAGATTGTAATCACCTGCACCCAGGGAGCGGCAGAGAAGTGAGTGCCGTGAGTCAGAGACCACAACAAAGCCCTTCCTGGCATGTTGGGCTCACTTGGCAAACCCAGAGGATGTAAAATTGACAGCAAGACAAGGAGCATCTTTGTTATTTGTCAACAAATTGCAGTGACCATTGCAGACTCTTGGCAACCTGACACAGGGAAGCCTCAGGGGAACGAATGGGGGAGCAAGTAAATAAGATGATGGAAAACCCCATTCTCCAGAGGACCAACTATCAGACAGGTGTGTCAACAAAGATTTTTTGTCTGACCCCGATGACCTATTTATCATGTTCAAGGAAACAGGAAGGTGCCCCTTTAGTTGCAGTGGGACCCTCAAATAGATGTGAATAATCAATTGGCCTTTGAATAAGAAGACTTAAATATCTGGCTCTATTAACTACCAGCTGTGTGACTTAGGGCAAGTCATGTGACACCTGCACATATGGTTCCATATATCTATAAAATGGGGGTAATATCTGCCTTGCCTGATCCACGGAATCATTGTAAAAATCAAACAAGATAATGGAAGTAAAACAAGTTTGTAGTGCAAAATTCAATACAAGTAATATTTTTATCACCATTATTTTTGATACTAAAGGACATTATCCAAAAATCAAATCCAGAGAGACTAGACAGAAGCTAATTTGGTTGTAGCACCTTCACAGAAACAAATGCATTTATAAACTAATGTGGAACCATCAGAATGTCTGCGGCTGACTATGTATTTGAGTATGGAAAAATTACAGAAAAATGTTACGTAGAGCCTGTCATAAAGGGCTTAGCACCAGCCCATCTGCACAGCTTCATTTCTTGTGATCTAACTCAGCGTTAGGTTCAAATTTTCTTTCAATCCACATTTACTGAGCACCTACTGGAAGTGAGAGGAGAGAGACAAGTAAACCATTCAGAGCATTACATGTTACAGGTACTGGTACTCAAGGCACAGAAAATGGAAACAAGATAGGAACAGCCACTGCTAATTATGCAATCCGGAAAGCTTCCAGGAGAGGTGATTCTTGAACCAAGTCTTAAAAGAGAGGGGGCCATTTACCAGGCAAACAGCAGCTGGGAGGAATTCCCAGGAGAAGGAGCTGTGCGTGAAATCAAAGGCTTGAGTATCCTGTGGGAATTGACAATTATCTGACCGTGGGAGGGAAAGGGACAGCATTAGAGAAAGGTAAAGAACAGGCAAGAGTCATATCATAAAAGTCCTAATATGGAAGCTGACCTTTACCCTGCAGGAGGTGGGGGGTTCAAGGAAATGTTTTAAACTTGAATACTACATGATTAGATTTTTACTTTAGAAAGATCTCTTGTATTTGGAATACAGTGTGGAAGGAGAAAAGCCTAGAAGCTGGAAAGCCAGCAAAAGAATGCTTTTCCTCACTTTTTTATACAGCAGAATCCTTCTTTCAAGTCTGAGTGAGATATTACGAAATGAAACAGATAAAAACAGAGTTGCATTGGTAGAAGCAGGAGTCCAGAACCAGGAGTCATGCTTCTTTGGCTGCCTCTCAGTCCCACAATGGCATGTGAGGTCCTTTTATAAAACCTTAAGGCTCTAAGGAAAATGCTGTGTGCCACTGTGTGAAGAAGACAGTAAGAACAGCCAAGGTGAGCGATGAATAAGAGCAGAAATGCAGACAGAATCGAACCCAGTCTGGTGACAAACTAGCTGAAGAATGAACCTGGGAATGACCGTGGGGTCTGACCGGGGCAACCGAGTGGGTGACAGTGGCTCTTGCTGTTGTACAGCTGAGTTTGAGCAGGTCTGAGGAACGATGAGTGTTTTCAGACATGGCATGTTAGGTTAGAGGAGCCTGTGTCACGTCATGTGAGGACACAAGGTAGGCAGCTCAGGGGGAACTCTGAGCTGGAAGGAAAAGATACAGGAGTCGAGAGCAGGGCCAAGAAAAACGATGAGATCACTATGGAAGAGTGGGGAGAGGGAGAGGAGGCCTGGGTCAGATCTCTCAAAAACTCTTGTAGTTGAAAAGTAGGAATCTAAGAAGATAGGGTCAGAAACGGGGAGAGAATTGGAAGTGGCACCTGAAACCCAGATGCAAGAGAATCTCAAGACTGAATGTGCTATATGGAGCTGCAACGTAGGACAGCATGCAAATCCTCCAGGGCCTGTCTTGCAAAGAGACAGGTGGATGCCAGTGTGGCTGAGACTGAAGATAAGTTCACCTTGATTCTCGGGAAGTCACTCTTCTCACAGTCAGAGCCAACAAAGGGATAGTCAATTTCCAGTGTGTCATATCCCTGCAGAAGAATATAGAGTCTGTTAATAATTAAGCAATAGTGCCCAGAAAGAAGTAGTGATTTCGGGACTCCAAGAACTGACAGGGCCTCATAGTTCATCTAGTCCAATTATACCTGTGTTAAGCGGTCACTGCTTGACCATTGCCTAACATTAGTAATAATGGTAATGATATTCGGTGTATCACAGTGTTTTAAGTGTGCTGCCTCATTTATCCTCCTCACAGTACCCCTCCAAGTCGTAAAGTGGTATCTCATCTTCTGATAAAATATTCACAACCTCACAAGATAACCCATTCCACTTTCAAAGCATCTCTGTTAAAAAGTTCTTTTTTTCTAAAATCTTCCTTCCTGTAGTTTTCATATTAGTTCTGCTTTAGGGGCAGACAAAGCTGGTTTATTTGATGATAAAAATGGTGTTCTCCCCAGTCTTC
>NW_006431915.1:3806477-3833762 GCF_000325575.1 Pteropus alecto
TCAACCCTTCCTTCTGGGGCATCATTTTGAGACACTTCATCATCCCTGATAGCACCTGGATCACAGCTTAACATTCTAGACCAGCATAGAGAAGATGCTTCAGCTTTTTGAGTAACTGTAGCACTAATCTGGAAATGCCAGTCGGGTCTTCACCTGTTCACTCGGCTCTGCTTCGCATCTCCATCCTCTAACCTCTCAGTCCTTGCAGCCATGCTTAGCTTTTCCTGGAGTGGGAAGACTCATCCAGGTTTCCTGCTGCTACTGCCTCTCTGCCCTTCTCCACTCCACTCTCCACCTCCGTTTGGAAACACTGGGAGGAAAACTAACACTTATATTGGCCACTTACTATGGGCCAGATGCTAGGAGAGCTGGACTTTCATGTGACTCATCTCATTTAAGTTTCAAGACAATAACTTGTTCGAAGTTAATAGGAAATAAGTGATGAAACAGACATGCAAACCCAGGTCTTCCTGAATCCCAAAATGCCCCTCATCAAAATTAGAGCAGCACTGTCCAATACGATAGCCACATCTGGCTGTTGCACATATGAGAAGGGGTTGTCTGAATTGAGATGTGATGTAAGGGTAAAATACACATCACATTTAGAACTGTGATTTAGAAGGCTTAGTTCGAAAAAAAGAATACATAATATCTCATTAAATTTTTTACGTGATTACATGCTAAAATGATAATATTTTTGATATATTAAGTTAAAATATATTATTATTAGTCTTGCCTGTTTACTTTTTTAACGCAGCTACTGAAAAATTTTTAATTACATATATGCCTTGTATTTTATTTCCTTTGCACATTGCTGATCTATAACACTAGAATAAAAAGTCTTCACTATTTGGAAATCACTATCCTGGTATAAAAGCACCAAATTCAAGAAGCAGCCATTTAATTTGCCTGGTATCAGATGGAATCAGTGTGTTTACCTTTACCTTTGTGTATTCTATCTACTGCTTTGTGTTTTGTTTAGTTTTTCAAACCCCCTACAGGCTTTGTATGAGTATAGCTTTATAAATGGAATAAATTCATATATCTTGTATCCGTAAGTACATGTACCTTTTCATTTCATGTGTGTTACAATGTGTCATAATATCTCACATAACCTATTACCACACCTGGATAATACCATCTATGTTCAAACTGGAAATCACCCTTAATACAATGGTTGAAGCTTTTAGAGGAAATAATCCTATATGTGATGTTTTTCTGTTCTTCTGAGATGATTTTTATATTTTTATTGCTCAGCATGTTTGGCAAACAAGAAAGTAAAGAATTATTTTAAACAAAGAATTTCCAAATTAGAAAATGAGACAATAACTGAAACCAAACTTAGCTTAAGAAGTCATTGAGTTTACTATTACCTAATATTAATAAAAATGATAATACGTAGCATATCACAGTGTCTAATATATGTGGCCTCACTTAATCCTCACAAAAACCTAGGAAGTGGGCAGAGGCAGGCTTATTATTCCCATTTGCCAAATAAAAATTTGAGGCTCCAGGGAGTTAAGTGAATAGAACTCAGGCCTTCAGAGTCCAACTCTGGTGATTTTTCCACCTTGCCCCCACATTGGATCATGAAAGATATCATAACTTTGACTATTCTTTCTCTTGTCTATATTGTGTGAGGTTTAGAGAAATCTCCTTACTATAGGATAAAAGATTCATTACCAGATTAATTTAGATGTCACAGGGAAACACCTGGCACAGTGCTGGGCATATGGTGATTACTCAGTAAACTTAATTTCCTTTCCATTGCTTTCGCATACCAAGAAAATCTTCTTGATAGATAATGCTACAAAAAGATCACTTATCTCTGTTCTTGATTTTCGGCTTAAAGATATTTGACTTCCTTTTGCTGAGTTATTTGGATGTTTCATAATTTTATCACTGGTGTCATCACACTGTTTTAGCATTAAAAATAAGTTTTTGACTTCTGCAACGGAAAAGTCAAGAAATGATGCTGGATTCTAGGTAGCTTGACGAGGCAATGATATGACCAAGAATCTGACTTCTCCCATATTTCTCCTCTGCCTTCTGTGTGGTCAACTTTGTCCTAAGACTAGCCTCCATCGGGGTTGCAAGATGGCTGTCTACAATTCCCAGGGCCATATGTTTCCTCATCCACATCCACTGGCGATGGACTGGGGAGTCTGTGATATATGTGGATTTTCTTCCTGTTAGGTGTGCTAAGCTGAGTAGGCTAAAAGTTACTTAAAAGATTTGCTTCCTAAAGCACTTAGTTATCCAGAGTTCCTGAAGCAAAGAGAGACCAGGAGACACATGTCAACATTAAAACTTGTCCAATAATTGTGCAAGAGACAATGTTTTTCCCTGCTCCCTATACATAACCAGAGCTAGGTGACATGGACATCTTGACCACAGACAGCACTTATAACTAATGGACTGACTATTGCCTGGCACTGAGACTAAATGTTTTACACTCATTTAATGCTCACAACTAACTCTATGAAGATGAGACTAATCATCATCCCCACTTCATAGTGAGGAAACTGAGGATCATGGAAATGAATGATTTACCAAAGCTCACTCAGGATAGTAATTCAGTTCCATTCCAGAGTCCACACTCATAAACATTGTGCCATTCTGTCTTAGGTGGGCAATGGCAAATTTTGCTTCTGTCTGGTTCTCTTGGAGACTCTTACCATTTGCATATCGGTTCTTAAAAATCAAAACCCTTCTCTCATCACAATGCACCCCTTACAGAAAAAAAAAAGGAAGTCCAAAGAGCCCCTAGAACCTACTTTTAGACTCTTTCACTGTTTTAATACTTTCAAGAAAGTAGCAGTGTTCTGGAATCCCACAGACCTGTGTTCAAATCCTGACTTTCCTACTTACTAGCTGTTTGACTTTTAACAAACTAATTAATCCTGGTGAGCTCCGTCTTCTTATCTATAAGATGTAGATATTACCTGCCCTTAGGATGTCTGAAACATAAATAGGATCACAGGCTGGCACATAGAAAATGTGCAGTAATTATTGGCTGCTTTTCTCACTATGTCTTTCATCTTGCCACCTCCTCTGAATACAGTTGTACATGTTTAAGGATGAGAAGCTTAGAACATGTTTGCAGGGTCTTCTTTCTTAATACGTATTCTTTCCCAGAACTCTAACCTTATACATCAAATAGGACAGATTTATTTAAAAGTTTTCACACTTTCTTGCTGAAGCCTTAAGAATCTTATTCTTATTGCTAGAACGGTAAAGAGAGAAGTAATTTCTTTCCATTGAATCCCTTGGGCTTGCTTTTAAAAATGGATTCACATGCTCTTTTGTGGAAAGGCTATAGCCCATTTAAAGGGGGCCCTTTAGATTGAAAGGCCAGGCTGGTGGCCAACTCAGGCCCTAATGAGCTAGCTCAAGTATGTAAGCTAATTAGTAAACTCAAGTTTCCAGAGCAAGGAGCTAAGATAAAGAGAGGTGGCCAGGAAAAAGTGCATCATTGGGAAATCATGCTGTTGACAGACTTAATCACTTTCTCTTCTAGTTTCTGCCAAATTTTGAAGAACGGAAAATAATTACATTTTGTTATATTTTGTTTTGCTATGTTTCTCCTGAGCTGAGATATGGGAAGAATCTGAGCAACTAGTTCATCAGATCCATGAGCATTAGTGAGTAGAGAGGCTCATAGATGTCAAAGAACTTGCACCAGAGAAGAGAACACCTCCAGCCATATAGCAGCTTAGTGGATGGGGTCATCCTTAGAGCTGACACCACAGTCCACTTGGTGGCAGCCTCCCCGAATTGCAGGCAGATATCTGACAGGAAACGACCAGACTTTCCAAAAAAAGATGTGCATTGCAGCAAGTTCTCAAGAAGTGGATCAGATGATTTGAGTTCATACATTTGTGTTCTAATCACTAAGTGCTATGCGTAGATGAAGCTGGGCCCTCATGGTGGGCCTTGATGTGATGCCAATGTGAAAATGAATGTGCAACAAAGGCAGAATTGGAGAGCAGTTTAGAAATTATTACCAGGATAGTTTTCTCTTGAAGAATTTATTAAGTGGGGAATGTGTAATTAGAAATGTTAATATAAGAGAATAGGCTAGTAAAAGCCTGTCCTTTTTGGAAGACAGAATTCTAAATCAATTAGTAAGTTGAACCATGTAAAATTACCATTTCATGAGTTAAAAATGGTTCAAAATTGGCAATTTCCTGTGGTTCAATCTAAAATCGTTTAGATGTTCTATAAAGAGGGAATTGATGGATACTAATCGATACTTTTTGACCACTATTCCATAATATATGTCAGGAGCCATGCTAATATATATATATACACACACATATATATATATACACACACGTGTGTGTGTGCACACACACACACACACACACACACACACACATATACATATATATGTATATATATATGCTCTTATTTAATAGTTATCATACTCTGTTAGATAAGTATTATTATCCTCATTTTCATAAGATGAAACTAAGGAGCACAAAAGGTGAAATAAATCGCTCAAGGTCATGCAGAGTTGGGGTTCAGACAACTTCTGGAGCCATGTTGCCAAAACCAATGGTTAATTCTCAGTAGCACTGGACACAGCTGATCACTCCCTCCTCCTTAAAAGAGTTTCCTCCTTTGGTCTCTCTTGGCTACCTCTTATTTCACTGGCCACACATTTGCTGGAAACTCCTCATCTTCCCAGCTTGTAAACATACAGGCTTCAGCCTCAAACCCACTCTCTTCTTTATTTATACTCTCATTACTTAGATATTTTTTATCCAGTCCTCAATTTTTAGCTATTTGCTGATGATTCCCAAATTTATATCCCCAGGCCCCACCTCCCCTCTAAACTACAGATGAGTTTAGATCTAATACTTGCCATCTTCACATGAAAATGCAATAAGCAATTTGAACCTAATGTGTCAGAAACCAAACCCTGAATCGCCACACCCACCCCACCCCACCCCACCCCAAAAAACTGATCCTTTATTTGTCTTCTAAATTTTAGAAAATGGCAGTTTCAGTCTCCCCTCCGCATAGGTCAAAACAACCAGAGGGGAGACATTTTGACTCCTCTACTTCTCTCATAATTCACATCTAATCCACCAGATCCTGGAGTTTCTATCTTTAGATTATATGCTGAATCTGAACACATCTCAATCCTACTATATTCTGATCCCAGCCACCATAAATTAGATCATGTCGCTCTTTGCTCAAAACCCGTCAGTGGCTTCCTGTAACACTCAGGGAACATCCTCACAGTCCTCCCCATAGCCTGCAATGCCCTTGTGATCTGACCCCTCCCTACCTTTCTAATCTCTTCCGTGATGGATAAAAGCTGGCCACTTTGACGCTCCTCACATTGAGAGGTAGAATCTACTTTCCCTGCCCTTGACTCTGAGTATAGTGTGACCAAGAGTACGATGGAGGTGACCCTATGCCACTCCCAGGCTAAGTCTTTAAAAGAATGAGTAGCTCTGACTGGCGGTATGGTATCTGGGAGTCCTGAACCCCCATGTAAGAAGTCCGATACCCTCAGGACTTCATGCTGTTAGAAATTCAGACAGCATGGTAGCAACATGGCCATAGGTAGGCCTTCCAGTCACCAATCCCAACTGAGCTCCTGGGTAATAACATCAACTACAGCCATGTAAGTAAGCCATCTTGTACTCCCAGCCCAGTCAAGCCTTCAGATGTATCCATCCCCAACCACTATTTGAGAGTAACCACATGGCAGACCACAAAGAAAAACCACCCAGCCAAGCCCAGTCAACTTACAGAACAATGAGAGATAATAATAACAGTTTTAATCCACTACATTACAGTTTGTTACGCGGCCACAGCTAACTGCAACATCATTTCTTACTGTGTTCTCCCTTGTTCCCTCCACTCCAGCCACACAGATCTACTACTGTTCCTCTAACATACCAGACACATTACTATCTCCAGGTCATCATACCTACTTTCCCTCTACATAGCAAGCTCCTTCTCCAGATATTCACATGGATTCATTCATTGCTCTGCTCAAACACCAAAGAGCGCTTCCCTAATTAATTTTTCTAAAATAGTACACCATCACTCTGCCTCTTATCAAGCTTTATTTTTCTTCTAAGCATCACCACCTAACATATTTTAGACTCGTTTATATTTGTTTCCTAACAAAATGGAAAATTTGCAAAAGCAATGATATTGCCAGCTTTCATTTGCAGTTCCTTCTCTATTGCTTGGAACAAGGCCCAGTATACCTTAAGTATTTAATATATACCCATTGGTTGAATGAATGAATGAATCAGATTCCACAACCCAAGCATTTTCCTCTGCATTACACTAGTATGGAAAGAAAAGAATGGAAGGAAGAAAGGAAAATGTAGTGGGGGGAACTCTATAAATCATAGAAATTGTATGTTTTATTATTTGCACTACATTAAACAAAAGTGGATGGCAGAGACCACGGTACAAATAAGAATATACAAGCACCAGTTCAGCAGACTTGTCCTTCAACAGGGTTGGTTTCAGCTTTCCAGAAACCGTCCTAGTCATATCCCAATTCAAAAGATCTGAACTTAAATGCTTCCTACTCTCTGTTCAAGTAATACATTCTCATTTGGATCTATTTTTCATGTTACAAGCCTCTGCCCGCACCATTCAGCCAGGGTCAATGTGAACCTTACCTAATTAACAGTGGCATAATCAAAACAAATATTGTTTCATTTCCCCATGACGTGATTAATTCCTAGAGGCTTTCAAGGTTGGGCCTGCTCTTGATGAATAACCAGAGAGCAAATCAAAAAATCACCAACCGTATGAGCTGAAAAATAATTGTGGACTTCCCTTAACCACTTTGCAGACAGGGAGACTGAGTAGTTAGATGATTTATTCTCTAGTGATACATAGTTCTACACTATGAATTGTTTGCAATTTGTAAGAGAGAGATGATGCAAAGAAGAGAGTCAAAGATTGGTAACCCCCTCCACTCAGTAGCCAGGACCTACCCTACCACCTCTCCCACTGTCACTGCCGAGTTTCGATGTGTCCAATTGTTATATACTACAGAAATATAAAGATTTGATGTCACTTATTCTTTAATGAAACCAGTACATTTTATTCAGTTCAAAAGTTCCATATCTGGAAAGGCCAAGTCTATTGCCCAGTGATTCTTGAAAAATTTAAAGGCTGTACAGATTGAGGGATGCTCTAAATGCTCAAAAAACTCTCAATATGTCCAAGCTTTATTCTGTACCTCCCTCTTAGAGAATCATAATACATACTAGCATATTAGAGGCTCTGAGAAGCCTCACTGTCCAGACACCTGTTAAAGCTGTTTATCAATCAAATGTTTATTTTTAATTAGCCCAATGTTTCCCAAGATTTTTTTTTTTTTTTTACTACAGAACTTTTGTGCTGCATATCTATAAATCTCAGAAAGTATTCAGTAGAAGTCCAATTTGGTAAAAGCTGATCTAATCCATCCCCTTACATTCTGAAAAGAAACTAAGTTTCTGGGTAAAGTGAAAACATACACCTAAACAAAGATATCTAGCTCTTCCCCCTCCTAGTCTCTGTCACCACCACTCCTTAGTGACCTGTCAGTGTGCAAATAAGATAGGTCTGCACTGGGTGATTTCACTGGGGACCTACCTTAGCCCAACACTCTAATCCAGTGTGCTAATGAGCAGCTTAGGAGCAAATCCGAAGACATGAAACCAGCAAGGACTCAAAAGGAGCAAGAAAAAGGAAGATGGAGTGAGAAAAGTAAGTAATTAATCAATGTTGCATGAATGAGTAAGAAAATCATTGAGTGGACAAGTCAGTTGATGGATGGGTATATAATAAAAGAGTGAAGTGGATAAAGTGAAAGAGTAAATGAGCAGATAAAAAACAAGGCAAATGAGTAAGTACATAAATGAATGAGAAGGCTGGCCCTCGGTTGTGCCATGATTCAAGTAGCAATGGCTCCTTCCTAGCAAATGGCACCATACCTTGTTATCACTCACAGGCAATGCATAAGAACATATATCTTTCCACCTTTCTTTCTACAAATAAGGCATGAAGGAGCTTGAATTTTACTTGAATCTAATGCAGAAACAATAAAGAATGTAAGCATGAGAGGAACATGACCATCCTTAAGTTTTAGAAATACCACTTGCAGGGAAGAGTTTGTTTGGAGCTCCTTGTGTGACCTTCCCCAGTGGGGCCTGGGGTAAGTTACTACTTAGTCTTTGATTCTCTTTTATCTTCCAAAAATAAGCCATTTAGAAGAGACTTTGAAAAGCAGTGCCAATATTAGAATTATCTTAGCAGTATGGAATTTACTTCTGCTATACCACTGACTAATCTTCACCTCCTGCTGGCTTTGAACCCTGGAAAAGGTGGTAATACTGGAGACATCAACCACTTGACTTACTTTTATAGGACTTCCAAATGGAGAGCAAGACAGTATTGGAATGCTCTTGGGAAATGGGCACTGGGAGCATTAACTGACTAAAAGTGACTAACTAGGACTCCTGGCCCTTCCTTAGTATGTGTTCAAGTAATATTGAACTGAATATCGACAGTTTTTAAAGATCACTTTCATGGCCTAAAAAGAAAATAACACTTAAGATAAAATGCAAAAAAGTTATGCTCACTGGTATATAATGTGAGCCATGTTAGCAGCAGATTCAGGGTGTCTGGTACCCTGTATAATGCCCAGCACAGAACAGGTGCTCAACAAGCGATACCTGATTAATCTATACTGAGTTTATAAAGGGAAAGGGAGAGGTTCATTCCTGTACTTAGTAAATATATACTAAATGACAACTATGTGCTAGCACATAGGGGTCCGGCAGTGAATAAACAAAGTCCCTGCCTTCATAAAACTTTCATTTAAATCGGGTGTGACAAAATCTCAGCATGTTAGAGTCAGAGTTACCTTCCAGACCCTATAGGTCAACCCATTCGTTGTTTAGGTGGAGAAATTCAGACCCAGAGAAGAGAAAGAAATTCCCCCACGGTTACCTGACAAGTTAGAAGCAAAGCTAGAATTTTAACTCAGTTTCCTGACCATAGTCAGTGCTCATCCACCCATACCAGCTTGCCTAGTTTAAGGTGGCTCCAGAATGTTTGATATCATGATTTTAAATGGAAGTCATGATGCCATAAATCATTCAATCTCACAGACATAAATACCACAGTCCTGATCCCAGTTCAGCATCTAAACATACTTAACAATCTCAAGTCTTGGCCAATGCTTTTTATTTAATAGAGTAAATTAATTACTATTATTGCAAGGAACCAAACTGAATTAACCAGACCTCAGGGACTACCAAGACTAGCAAAGACAGAAAGAGGGCTATCATTTTGTATTCTTTCCAAATAAGTGACTAGAAAATAAGTAAAAGGGCATGGGTTTGAGAATAAAACTGAGTTCTGAATCCCAGTTCTGCCTCCTATTAGTTGTACACAGGAAACTCACACTCAATGAGGAAACTTCTCCACTTGCAAAATAAATACTAGAACTTTTATGAGAGTCTATGAAATAATATATGTAAAATATAATCAGGTCTAAAAAAGTGGTTATTCCTTATGCCTCCCCACAACTCTTCTTTTGATGGCCAATTTCCCTCTTTTAAGACCTGTCAATGAACTAGAAAATGTTCAAACACTTAGTTTGGTGAAACATAAAAATGTAATAACCTTAAAAAATCTGAGAAAAATGCCCCTAAACTCATGGTGTGCACAACAGGCCTGGAATTTGGATTCTTTCATTTGGTGGAGTTTTCATATTTTCAGCCTTTGGTCAGACTTAAATTCCAGGGGGACTACCTTGCCTGATAGTTTGGCACTTTCCCTAGTCACAGTTGGAAGCCAGAAGTACAGAAATGAGTAAAATGGGAAAATAATGAAAAACAAGAGTCAATCAAAATCTTTTTTTCACTTTTTCTTTTTCTTTTAGTGAATTCTTTTTTAAAGCAGATCCGTTTGACTTGCGGTCAAAGCTTAGGATTAAGTTTTAGTTTGGCGAATTTTTTTCCCATTCTCTAATTTACTAGAGTTCTACCTACCCTATGCTGGCCACATTTTTGAAACCCAAGAACTCCTTTTGCAGGTAATGTCTTATCAAGACCAGTGAGTCCTGTGACTAATTCTCTGATCGTGTTCTCTGCAAAGACATGTTATATGCACACAGGCCTCACTGGAGCTGAGAGAAAACAAAGCTTTTTGTTTGCTACCGATGCCAAGTGCTTCAGTGTTGGGATCAACACAGTCCTGTGAGAGAGGCAGCCATCTGAATCCACACTGTAGTGAGCATCAAGATTTTGGAAGATCCCTCAATCAAACTATGTATCTACAGTTTAGTCCCTTCCAATTTAGCAGAGCAAACCAGCCTCTCCCATCAGCCCATTATCCCCTCCCCCCACACCTGAAGGGAATCACATTTTCTTTTTGGCAGAATCAAAGACAGGCAGAGATGTTAATGTGGGAGCTGGACATGCACAAAAATTCTAGCACTATGTGCTCCAGAAGGTGAACTGACAAAACCTTGACAGGGATGCTCACTCACTGTGGAATTCATCAGAGGTTGACATTAACAAGGAAATAGTAATAAACCTAAATTCAGGTAAAGTAGAAAGAATACTAACAGCATCAGTGTGAAGGCTGAGAGGAAAATAAGTCTGCCAGTGGCTATGCTTTAACTCCCACGTACCTTGCAGGAGTCTCCTCCACTCCTAGGCTTCACTGAGCTGACTCTGAAAAACGAGAGCATTAGACCAGATGGCCTTTAGGAGCCCTCCTAAATCAGATAACTCTATGAGGACGAAACAACACCATATCCACGGAAGGACTCTTGAGAGGTAGGCTGCACTGACAAGTCAGATGATGCCAAAAGACCATCCATGTGGAGATCATCAGTGATCGTGGATGAGCCAAGAAGTGACGCTACACCCAACCAGTTTTCACAGTGGCACGAAAAAACGGATGGCACTGGAGTCACTCAAAGCGTTGCCACTTCGGAATGTTTCATTCACTATGGAATGTGCTTTCCCTTCTTTGTTTGAAATAGTTATCAGAATGCTTAATTGAAGGATTTTTCTAAGCCCAGTCATGAGCAGATTTAAAATCTTAGAAGCTAACTTAAGGGGAAAAAATTTTTTTATTTAGAAACCCAACAAAATGCCCAACAAAGAGGGCAGGTGAAGCAGCTCTGGAAGAAAGAGACACAGCACTGAGCATCTAATATGTGCCAGACACTAACATTCATAAATGGAAACTGCAGGAGATCAACATAGCCCCCGGCCCACACAGATAGGTACACAGTCCCTAAAGCAAAGGTTAGAGGCCACAAAGAATGAGAAGGAGGTCATCTGTCCTTCCTGAGGGTGGTAGAAGTGAAACTGCAGGGAAAGCGACACCCTAAGGACATTTCGTGGACTTCTGGCTATGACAAAAGTCAGTGCTGCAAGGGGAGAGATGAAAGATAATGCTTTATATTTACAAAGGATAAGATCTTTGAAAATCAAACCAATCCTCAGTCCCCTCGTCCCTAAGCTAGGAATAAGAATACTCACTGCTGCATAGGAATAGAGCTTTTCCATTAAATGAAGGTTTAGGAAGCACCTACCTGAAATACAGAGTAAGCTATTTGATGTGATACATGTGTGGCACCATAATAAAATTCAAAAGAGAAAGGAGAACCGATATTGGGGCCCCATGAGAACAGTGATCAACTATGAAATTACAGAGGCTTAATTAAGGTCATATATCTAAGCACCTGCTATCTTTCTTCAGGGGACCATAAAATGCCCCCTCTGTAAAACTTTCTCAATATGATTCCTAAGGCATTTTTAGAGGTAGAAAAGAAATAGAAAAGGTATTGCAGTTTTTGTGCATAGGTTAAGCCTAGTCCAGCTTTAAGTTCAGATAAATGCCCCCTCTCCACTCCAGCCACCTCCAGCGCATTTCAGTTTTAAACATCATGATGAGGCTGGGACTCCCCCGGGACTCATCAGCCTCCAAGATCATCAAACTCAGTGGCATCTGTAAATACACTGAGTCCCACTGGCTGTGCTTTAACTCCTGTGCATTTACTGAGTGCCAACTGCATGTCAGGCCCCAAGCTGACCTCAAGTAGAGCATGGTATGCAGAACTTTTCTCCTTTGCTCTCCAACTTTAGGGATATCAGACATGCAATCAAGGAAAATTCAATATGGAACGTCATAGAACAATTCCATCTGAAGCAGTTAGAGACAGCGTTACAGAGGAGGTGACTTTTGGGTTAACAAACAGAGAGTGGGTAAGAACATGTCAGGCAGGAGGAATATCTTCAGTGAAGGTTCAGAGGGGTAAAGGAACATGGGAACCTATTCAGTTTCTTGCTTGAAAAAAAAACAATGAGTTATCTAGAGGCAGAGATTAGAGATGTGGGCAAGTGCCATATCACAAAAGGGCTCCCTGTGTGCCAAGGCAAGGTGCCTGGGCTTTACCCAGCAGCCGTGGGGAGCCACTGAGAGCTTTCAGATACGGCAGTGACATGGACTTTAAGAGTGTTCCTTCTGGGGCGCTGTGAAGGCAGACTGTCTGGAGAGAGACTGGAAGCGAGGAGGCAAGTTAGGAGGAGTTTTATTGCTATTTCTGTGTAGAACAACTGAAAGGAACAATAGAGGATTAAGTCATGTGGCCTAACAACCTTGCACATGGGCTAATGTGGAGGCTATTTACCACCAGGTAAGTGGACACACATCGTAGAATCAGGACACAGTGCTGAGTGAGAGGCAGGCAGCACAAAGATGGTCTTGGAGAACGATCCAACAAAAACTCCAGCTCTGCCACTTATTAGTTGTATGACACTGGGCAACTCGGTCAATCTTGTGGAGCTGCAGTTTCTTCTTATGTAAGATGGCGAACATAATGCCAACCTGGCCACTTTGCTGTGAGCAAGAGATGCACATAAGGTCCCTGGCAGAGCACTGAGCACGGGGTAGGTCCACCATAAGTGGTAGCCACCATTATTATAGTGGAAAAGCCTTCTTTTGCCAAGAATGCTCTCAGAAAAGATCCATTCACCAAAGACAGAGCCTTCTTCTGCTGAGCACCAGTAACCAAAGCAAACAGAGTAATGGGGACAAACCCAGAGTTATTACCCATCCAAAAGGCTCAGGTGTCCCTTTGAAGGAAAGCAAAAACTAGCCTGAGTCTAACAAGCCCATACACACCAACCAGAGCTGCCTATTCTCAGCAGCCCTGGGCACATTCCCATGTAACCTGGTTTGACAAGCTGCACTGGCCCAGTGCCCAGCTTCCACTCAGAATTTACATGGCCCAGAGATTATTTGACAATTTTTTCTCTCTGGGAGGGCAGTTATGGTGCAGAAAGGAGCCATCGATACATGTTTTAAGCACATATGCATCAACCTTTCATTTCCTATCTCACCTAGAGACCAAATTACTTCTAGATAACAACAGCACCACCCTCATGGCCCAAAGCTTAGCTTCCACAGGCAGCAGAGCTAATTTACTGCCCAGGAACAGTTTTGGTTCTAGAATTAGGGCTCCTGGTTGCAGATATTCTGATATTCTCAGCTCAGACAGGATTGAAATCCCTGCTCCAAATTACTTGCTTGGAAAGTGAGGGTGCTCATTCAGACACCGACTGTCTCCCTGCTACTACTGTATGTTGCTCACGATATCCCACATCTACTGTTGCTTCTCACCTGGTGGTCACCCCCCAGCCCTGGAAATCTCATTCTGCCTTCCCCCATGAGACTGAAAGGCTCTAGGCGAGGCACTAGTGACCTTTCCAAATCTTATAGGCCTTGCTCTATTTGGCCCCACTTCAGCATTCTCCACTTTGATCACTTGTCACTTCTGGAAAACCCTCCCTCTCCTGGCTTCCTGACACACCTCCCACTCTCCTGGCCCCCAAGTTCACACCAGCTGACTCCTCTTCCACTGTCCATCTCTGGGTGTGGGCTTTCTGAAGCTTTTTCCCAGTCCCCTTCTCTTTCTAAAATCCTCCTCTAGAAAATACCACAGCTGCCCACCCAGTTCCAGATACCTCCTAACCCCACGAGTATACAGAATCTTCTTCAATTCTAGCTCAACTCTCTCTCCTGAGTCTAAAACAGCAAAGCCAGCATCCTGGTGGAACCCTATACCTGCCTGTCCCACACTAGCCACAAACACAGCTGTCCAAATCCAAACTATCAACTTCACCATCAAAACCTGATCATCTGCCTACGCCTGCTGCCTTGGTTAGTGACACCGCCATCCTCTCCCACCCGAGGGAGAAAGCTCAAGAATTCTGATCCTCCTTCTATTTTACTCACATTTCTAAGTTGTGTGTGTCCCTTCCCTCTATCTTTCCTGCCCTAGCTCCTGGACAAACTCTTGCCTGAGCTTCTGCCATCACTTCACAACCAGTCTTCCTGTTTGCTTCTCTTGCCTTTTCAGAGTCTCCTCCTCATTGCTGTCTTTTAAAGAACAGAGAATAATACCTTTGGATCAAAACCCCACTGCCCCCATCTTCTTAGCATGGCATCCAACACTTTACAATGCAGTAAGAACATACATTGGGGTGTGTCTTTCCTGCTAGATCATAGATTCCTCAGTGGCTGAGTTCAGCCAGCCTGACCCATAGTAGGAGCTCAATACACACTTGAAGAACTGAATGAATCCCTAGGCTGCCAGCACGCCCAGCTTATCCAGCCCTGCTCTCTGAAATCAAAATGCTCTTCTGCTCTTAGGATTAAGAGCTCCTTCAGAGCACTTATGTAAAATCCACCAAAGTATTCCAAAATTTTTAGGAGTGACGAGTGCCTTACCTTAATTTCTATAGCATTGAGCTGCTTCTAGCTGGTTATTTATTCACATTAAGCAAATAGTTTCCCCACTATGTATTGTGGAAAACAAAATAATTTAATCAGTTTTTTTTAAAAGCTTTCATTTAGCTTGTTTTATCAGTCAGGGCCCAACCAGAAAAAACAAGAACTCACTCTACTTATTACAGATGGAATTCAATAAAAATAATTAATTATTTAATAATCCAGGTGATGGAGAAGGTACGCTATTTAAGCAGATAATAGGGAGGTAACACAGGAAGCAGGAAGCTGCTATCACTGCCAGGCTGGAAGGACAAAGCGGGTCCAGGGGCCTGTCACCTAGTAGAAGCAGGAACCTTAGGAGAGCAGATTACCATGAAGCTAACAAGGCTTATACTATGGGGCTCCTTGCCTTCATGGGTCTCTTCTAAGGCCCTCAATCTAATTTTGTATTTCTTAAAAGACACCCTCAAATTATATAAGCTTTAGTCTTCATAAAACCGGGGTCCTCCACGAACCAGGGGGGAACCATTAACACTGCTGTAGATGAGGAGGAATCCCCTGGCATTCCCTTCTATCCACCTTCCAATTTGTTGTCAGTACTTTCCACTGGCCAAACCCAGTCATAAGCCAATTGCCATGGGAGCCTAGGGAAGACGGACTCAGGGGCAGCCTCCCTGTACCACGGAGCAGAGCAGGGGAGGGGCTGGACTAGATCCGACAGCAGACAAGTCAAAGATTGACATATCAGCCTCAGTGAATCTCCCTTTGGTACCCAATGTTAGGGCTGAACAAAGGTATACAGTTGTAAGGGTATTACCAGGAAAAGGCTAAGTGGCTCTCTCTCCCCAAGATGTCCCACAAGGCAGCACTGTCCCAATATACACATAATATACCTGTATCTGCCTCCTGGCCTTGCAGCCTCTGAAACTTAATTTTCTCATTGTCACAAAGGCAGTCAGATTGGGGGAAGATAACTCACACTAACCAAGCTTATAGAAGCTTGAAGTATACGCCTGAAAACCAATATGCTAATTTTTTTTTTTTTTAATCCCTGTAACGTGGAGTAACATGCTTGTGTTGACAAAAATCAGTTCAAATCTCTTGCTCACCCCAGTAGACAATTATTGATTTTAAAACCATGGCAGTTACTTCCAAGCAATGTGAATACACGTGAATAATACCTGGCCCCTGTCTCATAGGGGACTAGTGGCGAATTTACAGTAACATCATAGACAGATCCACATTAAAAAAAATTAAAATCCCCATTGACCACAGATCCACAGTCAGTCTATTAATGTGACTTGAATGTTTAATAACACCAGGATCTGACAGATACAGATTTCAGTCTCTACTGGAGAGATCTGGCAGGAAAATTATAAATAGCTATTTGCTTGTCAGAGAACAGACTCCCTGGAAAAAGCCCATGATCACCTCCCTGACTCGGTTTTCCTACGTCCCACACTGAACACCACCTCATCTGAAGGGCACATGCACGTAGTGCCACCCATCCAGTTACGGTCAAATTCAACAGGCCTGAGAGCCACTCGCGTGCACTAGGCAGGCTTCTGAACTGTTCTTGCTCTTTGAGAATTTCATAAAAGCCTCAGATTCTCTCTGAAATCCATAGACACACAAATTTTGTATCCACTTTCAGGGGGTTCTTTGACTTCATTGCCTCCAGCTCTTTCTCTAGAGCAGGATTCTTCAGCAATACTGGCATTTTGGATTAATAAGTCTCTGCTGTGGGATCTGTCCCTTGCATTCTAGGATGTTTAGTAGCATCTCTAGCCTCTACATACTAGATGCCAGTCACCCATCCTCCACCAGTTGTGATAACCAAAAGTATCTCCAGATGTTGTTAATGTTGTACCCTAGGAGACAAAATTGCGTAAGTTGAGAATCACTGCTGTAGAGAGACACTGGCTGCCTCTTTTCTTACTCCATGAGCAAGGCATGGAGGATCCAGGCCTAAGAATAGCTAGGTGCCCTGCACCTGCCCTGCCTAGACTTAAGGCTATACGTTCAGCAGATGAGTTAGCTTTAAAAAAGAATGTTAACAAGTTTCCACATTCTGGCTTTACTGATGTATAAAATAAATGTCTACATGTGGATCAGGGTTGGGAGGAAAAATGAAAACACGGTCAGGTGATTGATCAGGGTAAAGGATTTTTAAGCTTGTTTTTTTGTTGTTTGTTTGTTTATTTGTTTCCATCACAGGGAAAGAAGAAAACCACTACCATTGGTGTGCATAAATAATACAACGGGACATTAAATGACCACATCTGTTAGCCACCTAGCTGGAGTCCACCCGAAGCTGCTTGTGCTCCTTAGCCATCTGGAGGGGCTCCATGTGTTTCTGGTATAGCTGGCATTATTGTCCATCTCTCCTAAAGGGTTAGAGACCTGCAGACCAGACCAATTCTTAAGGTCACCTGTAGGCCTTAAAAGATGGCAAAGAGGTCATCATCCCCCCACACTCCCAACACATACCTATGTACATAAAATCAATCACTATGCTGTACAACTGAAACTAACATATTATTGTATGCCAACTATAATTGGAAAAAACTCATTGAATTGTACACTGTAAATATGAGTGACTAATTGTCTATTTTATTTTAATAAAGCTGTAAAGAAAATCACTTAACCCTCACAATATGCTAGAATAGTAGGCACTATTGTCCCTGCTTTAAAGAGAAAAGAACTGAGCCTCAAAGAGGTTTAGCAGGTTGCTTAGAGTCACACAACCAGTGAGTGATGGATTGGAATTAAAACCCAGATCCTCTGAAACCAAGACTAGTGCTCTTTTCCTGTCACTATCATGTGCCTGGTTCAGCTGCAAATTTTAGTTAAGATTATTTAAAACATGAAGAAGTGGCCTCTGTGATATGTATGAAAATCAAGGCAAACAGTTCAACTATTTTACTTCGATAGGGAAATGCATCAAAACAGATACTTAACATCAAACCAACATGTTTTTAAAAATACATGAACCTATTTATAGTAGTATTTGGTTATCTTCAAATCCCCAGAGTCTTTCCATAATACAGGCAGCTACACGCAGAGCTGAGGGTAAGGCAGAGGCCCAAGAATTCGGACTTGGAGGGCTTTCCTCCTCATCTCATCAACAACTACAAGTCACTGGCTCTGGGCAGAAAAACATTCATTAGCCTTTAGTTACCAATTCAAACCAGGGACCTCCTCATTCTGCCCACACAACTCCAGGGGAAGTCTGGGACAGGGATGGAGAGACCAGACCGATGGGGCTAGTCCAAAACACAAATAATGTATTTCCTCTCAAATATGAAAACAACACTTGAAGCCAGGGTGTAATAATAGGTTTTCCCAGAATGGTTGCTTTCACAGAGCTTTATGAATGTCCCTTGATTATACTTCTAAGAATATCAAGTCTGAATTTCTTCCTTCCTTTCCTTCTTCTCTTGCCTTCCCTTCCTTCCTCCTTTCCTCTCCCCACAGTCATGTCCTGACCTCCTCCTTTGCACCAGTCCCTATGCTGGGATCTGGGGATACTGGATGAATAAAACCCAGAACTTGTCCCACCTTAGAACCTAGTGGAAGAGACTGGCAAATAACAACCTCAAGGGAGTATGACAGGCACTGGAACAGAATTGTGCTATTGCCCCTTCAAAAAGATAGAAATATTCAAAGTAATATAGGGAAATCAGTCATTCAGTTGAAACACGAGTGCCGGGTCAAAAGAGGCATCTCTAAAGGTATGACATTTGTATACAGCACTGAAAATCTGGGCCTCAAAACTTGTTAGGAAAACATGCCTTGGGTGGGACCATGTAACCTATAGTACGAAATTTTAATAAATAGAGATGGGAACAAAGCTATTTTCTTTTTCCCTTAGAGAACAGAGTGGGGAATATGATTAACAGGTACTGCTTTTCTTATTCTTCATTAAATTTATTACAATTTTGTTGTGTTTTGGCTTTCAAATTGCTTTTGCATGCATTATATTAATTTTGCCTTACAACAATCTCTATGAAGTAGATATTATTACCTCCATTGTAATGGCGAAAAAAATGGAGGCTTGGAGAGGTAAGGGGTTCTCCTGAGGGCTCACAGCTAGCCAAGAGAAGAATGGGCCTCTCAAATCCACCTCTGTCTGCCTACGAAGCCCATGTCCCTCCCTCTAGACTGCAACGCCTCCATGCGTGCCATGAGTCCTGGGAAACGAGTAATGTCATTCAACTGCAGTCTCCCAGGCATCACACGTGGAGTGGAAGGTGTGTTCAAGAGGCTCAGGGGCACTGAGAAGAGAGTGAAGTGGGTTTTAATGGAAAAGATTGTTCTACTTATAGCGGCTCCAAAAAAAAAAAAAAAAAGTGATTCACTCTTCAGGCCTGACATGTTTTGAGAGACAGACATGCCTGTAAATTTGGCCAGACTCATGGGTGCCAGATGATAATTGACAAAGACCCTAGGGCTTGGCGATCAAGCCAGGACTTCCTCATGTTCCTCACTGGGCTCTCCAGGGGCCAAGCACAGTGCATAATTAAGTCAGATAGTTGCAGAGGGGAAGAGATGGGTCATTTTCTCTACGGAGAGGTTTTCTTCTTGGCAAGATGCAGACTGACACACTTCAGGCAGCAGGAAGATCATTTCCATAAAAGTCGGTGAGGAGGGAGGGAAATCACAGTTACTGAAAGACAAACAAAACCCAAATACCATAAACAGAGTATGGAGTTCCCAACCAGAGGCACAATTATCTCTTACCTCAAACTTGGAAAGGGCTCAAGCAAGCATTATAAGAGATTTTCTCATGCACATGAGTAATTGCCCCACTCATTAAAATGTTATAGATGAGCCTCACTTGGAAAGCAGCAAATGCAGGACCTGAAGGAGGCTTAAAGGGGGCCCAAGGAAGTCCTAGTAGAGAGCATTGAGGCAGCCCAACGATCTTCTAGGAGGCAAAACGGGGGCCCCAGGGAGAAGAAAGATTCAAAGAAGAAAAGGTATCACCCATAATGAAGACCACTATCGCACATACACAAATGCCTGCCATTTAATGAAAACACAAGTCCATAAATATATGAGATTATATATGTCCAGAACAATGAGAAAAAATGCTTTTTTCAATCTCACTTATAATTTAACCAGTTGGGACTCTTTCTTCTTGGACCAAAGTCAGTACCAGTTAAAAAAAAAAAAAAAAAAACCAATGGGATTGATAACAATGGAATTTAATGAAGATGTAATTCACATGGGATTTAAACGCATGACAGACAACCATACTGATATCCTTAACAGGTACTGCTTTTCTTATTCTTCATTAAATTTATTACAATTTTGTTGTAATAAATTTTGGCTTTCGAATTGTTTTGGCTTTCAAATTGCTTTTGCATGCACCATTTTGGGGTACCATATTCCCATCACAGACATTTTCATGGTATTTTGAGGCTGCTGAGCCACCCAAGAGGAGCACAAATATGAATTTCAAGCCTTAGAAGTTCTAGTCCAGTACCTCAAGAGAGCCAATTCTGGAATTTGAAATAATCGGATTTGAATTTTTAACTCTTATATCATCCTGAAAGCACTGTGACTTGCTTGGTAACGGTAATATTCACCAAGATAGAGAAATAGTCGCATGAAAACAAAAATGAATGTGTTTGATGTAAGACCTGCTGAATCTGAGGCACTCACTGGACATTTCCGGGCTGGAGGTATCCTACAGGCGAGTGATTACCGACATTTCAAAGAGCAGAAACAGAAAGAACACTCTCAAAGATCGGAGATGATGTTTACTTTTCTCTGCTTTCACACGAAAATGTTTCACTCGATGCCTGCTTCCTTGTTGATATTTATGCATTTGTTATCAAATGTGGTAACTGTCCTCCTCTGTACTGAAGCACAGAGACTTTTGAGTTAGGGCAAGCATCCTCCCTGGAAATTTTTAGGCATGTGACATATTCAGACAATCTTTAAAGGGTTGAACAAGGTAAATGTTATAGGAAGATAAGAGGTCTCTATGGGATTTGATGAGAGAAGGGACACCAACCAGTCACTTTGTGCAAAGGACTGATAACCCTGACCAGTAGTGATGACTCACCTGAATGTATACCAAGTACACTATGATAACCCTTAAAAATAATAGTACCCCCTTTTTTTATTATAAAGTCATGGTTCTTTTGATGATAAGGTAATATATGTCCATTATAGTGTGTTTTTAGAACAAGAAAACAAAACTTACCTGCAACTGTACCAGAGATAACCATTTTTAATAATTGGCTGGATTTTCTCCCTGTTGATTTATACTCATATATGTATTTTGGGGTATATGGCACCATTCTGTACATACCACTTTATATCATTTCTTCTTTTTAGCATTATATATTATCCCATGGCATTAAATATTTTAGTAACATGATTTTGATTGGCTAAATAACACCTTATGATATAAATATATCATAACTAATTGTACCGATCCTCCATCAATGGAAATTTGGATTGTTTCCAGTTTTTGTTAGTCTAAGTAACAAAACTAAAAAAATCCTCATACTTCAATCTGGTTGTGCCCTGTATTAGGCAGATCCAGATAGGATGGCAGACGTAAAAGGAGTTTCACAGAAAGAGTATTTACAATAGTATTGGTGGGTTTAAGGGAAACCAACAAAGATGGTGAGGCAAAAAGCGACAGAGCCAGAAACAGGAGGGAGGCCACGACTAACCAGTCCTGGAGAAGGGCTACCAGCACCCAGTGAGCGCTGCAGCAGAAGAAGGGGCCACCTAACCAGGGATGTGGTCTTAGGTGAAGACAACGGCCACTTCTAAAACATGGCCCAGCAGGAAGAGAGCCACAGGAAAAAACACCTAACCTCCCTTGCCATCTGCTCTCTGACTGCTCTGGCTTCCCAACAACAGAACCCAGCCAGTGGACAGAGGGCAAAGGAGCTGGGTGGATATGGTCCATCGTGTGCAGCCTCCCTGGGCACAGAGCAGGCTGGAGGAGGCGCTGGATATATCCAGAGACAAACGGAGAACATTCAGCTCAACACCTTGGCTTATGCCTTTTCTAAGCTAGAGCCATGAATGCTATGAAGGCTTAAAATATATACTGTGTAGCCAATACTCCTGAGTTTCACTGAGTTCCAAATGGGTGCAAAGTAGCCCAGCTTGTCTAAGTCTGTTCGTGCCAAGTCTAGAAATGAGTTAACCCCTCCTCTAAGCTTTAGTGTGCTGCAGCCACTGAGAAGCCTTCTACTACTTGGTCACTGATCCAGTGCTGACTAGAGTAGAATATTAGCACACTCACTAAGTTCAGGAATTAGGCTTGCTACCTAGGCCAATAACACAATATAGGATGCTCTCTATCACAATTATTACATAATTACTAAGCCTATCTAACTGAGCTTCGTCCCTGGGTCCCAATTTTTAATTCACATTCATTGTCATAGAGTAGAGCCCTGCTCTTAACACTAGCCAGTGGTCTGTGGCCTTGGTTCCCTGCCTAACCTTGGCCAGCATTATCTTCCTAGAGGCTGGCCACTGCCTCCTTCCAAAGCAATTGGCTAACCTCCTGCCCCAAAGTCAACAGACTACCTATAAACAAGCTATGCCCTTGAAATGAGAGAAATCACTGCTTGCTAGATATACTTGCTGTCAAGCCCTGCCTGCCAAGTCTAGCCCAGAGAAAAGCACGTTTAAGTCATTTTTAGGTACAGTGTTTTCCGTCAGTCCTACAGTCTGGTTATGATTCTAAGTATAGCTCAATACAACCTAAATCTTCTACCCACTGAGGTTCCATTATGTCTTGAAGTCAATTGTGCAATAACTGGTTAAGCATTAGGGTTTATTAACTGTGAGAAAAGGCAATAAAAATCCAGGTAATCTGGCTGCTGTCTTTTGGTAATGACATCACCTCCCTTCTATGGCCTCTGACCCTCAGGTCCAGCATATGGGGTTTGAATGTTCTGCTTAGGACCTGGCAAGTAATTTAGAAAATTGTCTTTTCTAATGTAGAGAAATAGCTCATTTTTCTGTCTGATCTATAGCAATGAACTCTTTTCTTGGGTCTTTGGCCATGAAATATGCCTCCTGTATTATTGTAGGAAGATTTGCCTCTTTGGGGTCTACATCCTGATTGCCTTTGAAGTCAGTAACATCAGAAGTTAATTCCAAGCAGGTCTTCTAGGTCCTGTGCATGCTTTGGTGCTTTATAATTGCATTAAAGGTTAATTTAAGCTCTTGCAGACCAATAGACATTGTCCTGTGTGCCTCTATTTCGTTTATTTCCAACAGTACAAGCTCAAGTCCTGTCTTTGTTTTGTCAGGTGGGTCCCATTAAAATCTTGTATTAAACTTTGCCTCTTTTGAAGTCTCAGACCTCATCCATCTGTTTTGTTTTTTAATGACTTTGTTTAGAATTTTTTCAAAGTTAATGGAAATATTCAAGGGATGAAGAGTCTGGTTAATTGATCTTTCAGTTAACTGAAAGTTATTGTCAACCAGTATTTCGAGATTTTTGTTTCATTTCATGTCACTTCAAACCTTTCTGTTTGTTTCAGATGCCCATCCTCCACTGAGCAAATTTCCTCCTTTTTTAAATCCTATTTTAGTCCCTTTTGCTTCCAAACTTGGGATTGGAGGCCCAGAAATTATAAGAACTCCAGAGAGAATATATCCCCACATCTATGAGGCAAACTTGATAATCATGGGCCACATACAAGCATCAAATCTAAAAGTATAAGAGTAAGATTGTAAAGAAACAGCAAGAGCATAAGGCTAAAGAAGCACTGGATCACAGCGAAAGTGGACTGGAAATGAGCAGAGGATTCCAGATTATTGCTCCCAACACTGATAGATGTTTGACCATCCTTATCAGAATGTTCCTCAAAACTTAAATTATACCAAAAAATAAAATAACAACAACAAAACTCATGCTTGCTGAACATATGGAGAGATATTCCTTTTCTCGCAAATTTTAAGCAATGCCCTTTACCACTGTATATACTTTATCTAGAAAATGTCGATATCATCATTGCTGTTTAAATAGAAATTTTAAACTATCCGTAAAGAAAGTGTTTCTGCTTTGTGTCATATGCATGTATTTATACACCAGAAGTCAACTTATGGTCTAGTTCCTTTCTTTTCTCTTATTGTCTAACGTAAGCTCATTATTTGGAGTCATCAAGTCTTGCATATTAAAAGAATGATTAAGAACAAGATGATTTGTCCCTTGGCTTCCTTCTCATGCTTGAGCATCACATTTCATAACCAGGATGAAGACAATAGGACACAAAGTTCCTAAACAGATGAGGTAGGTGACCTAGAACTAGTTCCAGCATCTGGAAACTGGCTGGCATGAACAGTTATGCCCACTTCATGAAAATAATTTACCAAGTACAATGGGACCTCTAAATCAATACTAAACATGAACAAAAGTAAATCCTGCTCCAGATTTTGAATGAAGTAATTTAGAAATAACAATTACAAGGTCTATTGTCTAGGGGATGCTTAAAATATTATGGAGGAATTGTCAAGGTGTGGCACAAATGGGAAATGCATATATAGTTCCAACCCCAGAGAGAGAGAGCAATTTCCAACTAAAGGAATTTTAAAACCTACATGTGATCAGAACATGGAAAGAAGCCAGCCACCAAAGGGGGGAAAAAAAAGTTGAAGGCAGAAAGACACAAGCAAACATCATGAAGACATTCAAGGCTAACAAGATAAAATGACTAAGAATCCAAACGGTCAAGACCAGAATGCGTGATGACCAATGTGGGACATGCTGGAAGAATATCCAGGTAAAACCAGAATGATCCCCTAAGTAATTTCAGTACAGAAGAATCAAATGCATATTGGAATTTCTGGGTCCTTTGAAGTACATTGGTTATATACTGTCCTTATTTCAGAATGGAAGTTAAGTCATTATCAACAAATCTTTTTGTCTTCTTCATAAAGCATCCCTTTGCTATAATCATCAAGATTCTGGTGCTCAGAAAAGAATAAAACCGGATAAAAAACACTCATTATACAACACCCTCTTAAGAAGACTCATTTTTAAATAACTCAAATAGATTCTGTTTCAAGATGGATAATCAAGGGGGATAAACATCTCTTCTTTCAGATGCTATGAGAAGTTAGGTCACATTCTCTCCTCTATTCTTTCTAGATTGCTGGTAAATGTAACCAGATGATCTTGATCTTGGCAAATACTTGTACCCCATATGCACTTATCCACCAACTTCGGTACAAATATGGTCACATTTTTTTGTCCCCAATTAATTGCTTGAGTCCATGTGCACTGGTTAGTACTAGTCTCAGCACCCACGATCATAGGGAACCTGTACCCAAAATTCCCTTTCTTTCCCAGAGATCAACTCCAAGGGGATGGGCAGTCTTTTCATTGAAACACTCAAAAATACAGAGGATCATATCATATTCCCTCTTCCTAGGCACCCTTGTGAGGAAGGCTATCTCTTTCTAAGCAATATTTCCCTAGTAACTCCAACATTAACCCTTCTAGAGGGACTCCTTGCAATGACTCACTAGAGAAAAAAACGTACACTTAATCCCTTGAAAAAAATCCTTTACACACAATTCTGATTATATTGCTTAGCTTAAAAAGCTTCAGCGTCTCCCAGTTATCTACAGAATAAGGTTTAAGATCTTCAGCTTGAACTACAAATCCTTTTTACAGTCTAGTCCCTGCCTATCTTTCCAATGAAATATTCTGCCACTCAGCCATGAGAAATCATCAGTTCAGCCACACTGAACTTTCTGCAGGTCATCAGAGAAGGAGATGCTTTCTCATGCCTTTGTGTTTTTCTATTTGGTGTTCCTTCTTAATAAAATTCCCCACTCCCAGCCTTGCCACAACTACTACCAACTCCAGCTTCTTCTCTATCTAGAATATATCTACTTATCCTTCAAGGCTGAGCTCAATATCTGCTTAGGAAGTCTTTCCCGGTCACTGGAGGCAGAGTCAGTGGCTACATGGGTTATTACAGAAATCAACAACATATTTGTTCCACCTGTTGTAAGCATATGAGGTTTTTAATCTTGTGCAACTGGAGCCTAGCAGAATGTCTGATGTAAAATTACGTCCCATTGGAGAAGTGGAATAATTATTCCAGAAACTGTAACAAACAGAAAAAGAAGTGAAGGAAGTGGGCCTGAAGAAGACTGCAGGAAGATATAATAGCTCTTAATAATGCTAACAATAACCCCAGCTAGGTTACTATTTGCGTGTCTTGTACGTATGTGTTAGGCATACTACTTTATCTCAGTTGATTCTCCACAAGGCTCCGGTGAAAGAGATATGTTTATCATCCTCATCCCTATCTCAAAGAGGTAAAGGAAACTACTCAACATCACAGAGCTTATCGGTGGCAAGGCCAGCGTTCAAAATTGGACCACCTACTGCCCAAATCTAGTTTGTTCACACTGCAGCACCCTGACCCACATCTGACTTTAGGATCACTGGTGTTAGCCTCTTTCTTCAGCTTTGTAACTGGCTAGCTATGTGGTCTTAGACAAATCATTATCCTTCCATCTGGGTCTCTTGACCACTCCTGTCCTAAAACCCTCTCTTATCTTATCTACCCAATCCACTACAAGTTTTACTTCTTCCACCTCCTGAATTTGTCTTAAATCTGATTCCTCCTTTCCATCTCCACTAGCAAAACCCTAATCC
Organism: Pteropus alecto; assembly: GCF_000325575.1. NCBI lineage: Eukaryota > Metazoa > Chordata > Mammalia > Chiroptera > Pteropodidae > Pteropus > Pteropus alecto. Next base: position 3,832,936 of record NW_006431915.1, read on the forward strand.
AAGCCACAATCATCTCTCCCCTGACCTTATGCAGTAAGTTCTTAACTCATCACTAGTGTCCTCACACCCACTCAGACTGGCCTCCAAAGCAAGATTTGCACTACAGCCAGACTGAGCCTTAAAAACACAAGCTTCTCATGGCTCACCATTTATTCTTAGGGTAAAAACCAAATCCTTAATATGGCACACAAGGCCTCTGCCTCCCAATGCAGGTTCATCCCACCTCTCTCCCCTCTACTCCCTGGGCTCCAGCCTTTCAGTTTCTTAAACTCATTGTCTTTGCAGCTGTTGCTCCTCATCGACTCCCCTCAACAGCTCACCAACTCTTCCTCATCCTTTTGACCATCTCATCACTTTGCTGGGGCTGCTTTCCCTGACCCCTAGACCACACAGACCACAATTAGACATCCTCACTTTTTTTTCCATAGCATTTATCAGTACTTGATAATAACATACCTCTGGGATAATTTAACCGGTATGTTTGTCTTTCTCACAGGCTATAACCTCTAGGACAGCAGTGTCCAGGTCCGCTTTTGCCCCTGTGTCCAGCACATGGTATGGAGTTTTTGCAAAGAGTAAGCATATCAGATATATGTGCTAAATGAATGCTGAAAGAATGAACATCAGTTTCCTCATTTGAACAACAAGGAGATTCAACCATGTGATCTCTAAGGTCCCTTTAGCCAGGACAGCCAACTCCTTAGGATGCTAAATCACATTCCTTGTTGCTATGGAAGTTCTAACCAGACTAAAAGGGAAGTGGATTTTAGATGAGGAGGAGGAAGTGCTTTCTAAGAAGAGGGATGACCCAGCGACGGAAGTGGTTT